>NW_004955781.1:0-21759 GCF_000276665.1 Chinchilla lanigera
CTTGCCAGGCAGGCGCTTTGCCGCTGAGCTAAATCCCCAGCCCCTCTTCTCATTACTTTTAATTCATCAGTCAAGGGATTAATGTGTGCATGCCTAACGTCACACTTTCCTGAATTAATGCTTTATCCCTAGGAGTACAGCATAAAGACTCGCACCTCGGTACAATCATCAAGCCCCGCTTTTATAACATAGTTACCGCGGGTGTCTCATCTACATGTGCCACTTGTCCAGAAGAGGCTAGGATCCTCTTTTTCCAAAATTGTCCATATTTGGAAGGTGTTTAGCAGTAAAATATTTTCTGTTACTTTAACCCAGATATTTACCATTCCTGCTGTTTTTCTTTCACCCTGAATTTTGAACATTTCCTTTTATTCTGCCTTTCCAGCTAGAAAAAGTTTCATTTTATTTGAGAGGTGTTCTCTTAGGTCTATCCCACACTAACCCCGTGCTTTGCACACGTGTGTTCATCTCGTTTTTCCTGTGCTCCCTGGGCTCCACCCACACATTTTCAGCCACTTTTTTTTTTTACTGCAGATTCTTCATTTCTTTTGGTAAAATGTTTAAACTTTAAACCTGGGAGGCCTGTTGTGGTCATTTCTCCTTCTTATCCCAGTCACACACACAACAGTTTTTGGATTGGTTTAACAACACATGCATTTCTCAAGTACACAGCTTTCCCATTCTCAGTGATGGTGAAGACATTTCTAGAGAATTTATCTGCCTCCATTCCTATATTCTCTCAAATCTATCAAATGCATCAGCACCTGTGAAATACTTTCAAATTTGAAATCCACTCACTTTTTCTCATTCTTAACACTTTTCAATGGCCTATTCCTACCTAGTTGATACCAAAGCCTTTAATTTGATGTGTTTAAAATACATTTGTAATTATGTTGCTTTTCCTAGGCAATAGGATTCTTCAGGCCATGGTGAGTATTATCTTTTAATTTCATATCCTCAATACCTAGTATAGTTAGCAACTCAGAATGATAAATTTCTAGTTTATTCTGAACTGAAAATCTCATATTTTGAAGATAATTATTAATAATACATGTATATCTCATTTATAGCAGTTATTGCATTTAATTTTTAAATAAGTTACTTTGCTCAATTACATGTTTATATACATTAATAATCTCTAATATCTGATAATACAGACACTGTATGTTTAGCTTTTTCTATTTTGCCTGTATTAACTGGCACTCTCACACCTATGTTTTCAACAGGTATTCAGTAATTAAATATGAAATAATGATATATTCAATAATGAATTTCATTTTGGTATCGTATAAGTTATCTATACCATTTGTAATTACAATACTATTTGACATATTATTTATAGAAAATGGTTCCATAAAAGGTCAAAGAGAATATATATATTTTAGAGATAAATCTTTACAATTTTCTTCATTTTTTATTTTAAAAATTAGCAAAACTAACAACAATGAAGACAAAATCAAAACAACACAAAAACAGTTAAAACTATACATGACCTGAAAACAGAATGATAGGACTTAACAATGGTTGTTACATTACATACTGTTATCTTCAACCAAGTTGCTCAGTCCACCAGACGTAAGAATGTAAAAGTAATCAAACAATCAAAGACAGTAACAAGTAAAGAAAAAAACCAAAACATTGGAAATGATGCAGAGCTTCACTATACAAGATGATAAAAGTTCAACAATGGTTCTTATACTACATGTTATTGTTTTCAGGTCAATCATTCTGATTACCAGCTTCAAACATGCAAAGTTGGTCAAGAAAAAAGAAAATTTTAAGCATTGACTGTTCCTTTCAATAAGCCAGACTTCAGCAGTACACCTATCCCAGCTATCCTTATACATACAAAGAAAAATTTTATTTTTCATTGAAAAAAAAACCCCAAATAACAAAAACAAATACATAAACAAAACAGCATAAAGAACAATAGAAATGATATACAATTTAAAAACATGATGATAGGATATTAACAATGGTTGTTATACTACATAATGTCATCTTCAAAATGATTGCACATATAACCAGATATAGGCATGCTACAATCTTCTTTAAATTAGGCTATTAATTCTGTAATTTACAATCCATATCTGTTATATAACAATGCAAAAATTTAAAATTATTTCTGCTAGGAAATATCTAGGCATCTGTAAGGCTATACATTTGAAATCTAACATCTAAATTTTTGTACAACTATCCCAAATAGGCATTCACAGATAGTTTCTATCTTTAATATTATATAAACATAGAATCATCTGTGAAGATATTTTCTCTTAATATTTCTATTTTAAAACATTGGTAAAGGCCTCCCTTGGTTTGATATAATTTCCTCTTTTAAGCATCTCTGCCTGAAGTTTCTTGGCATTCACCTGGCATCAACCTAAGCCCATGTGTGTGCTTCTAGTGTGAAAGTCATAGGTAACAGACCAGACAAAGGAAAGGGAAACAAAGTAGGTGGGTAGTTCTCACTGAGTGATCAAAAAATTCACACTAGGCTCAAAAGCAAGAATCCAGTCTCTGTCAACTTTTGGTCAGTAATTTAAAAGTAAAATATCAGGGAATGAAAAGAAAGTCTGAAGTTTCTTGAACACAAATCACTTAGTTTACTATGAGAACTGAACATAAAAACACAAAGAAAACGGAAATTGTAGTGGAGTCAAACGTTTTTTTCTTTCCTTTTCTCTTTAATTTTCTCATGTTTGTTGACCTCTTTTCCTGTTTTCTCTTTTTTAGTCCCACTCTTTACCATATTCTGTAGTTAAATGAAATATTGTCAAGAAGAAAGATTATTGGACAAGGAAATAGAAATTGTTTTATCTTTGATAGTAAGTCATTAACTAGCCCTGTGACACTGGTAGTTTTATATCTCAGTTCATATCTTATATGTGTTTTTATAGTTATTATAACTACCTGTTTTATGTATTTTTATCTATGCTTATTATATTGCATCTATTTCTATGGCTATATAGATATATCTATACATATTACATGTATATTTAGCTATAGACATTCTTCTATACCTATGGTATCTACATCTGTAGCAATTATATTACATCTATACCTATGGCATCTACATCTGTAGCAATTATATCTACATCCATGTTAATATACCCCCATGTATATTCTAGATATATACAAATTCATCTGTATGCTGTGAACACATACATAAACATGCATATAGATATACACACATGTATGTATATGAAGTATGCATATTTATTCAGTCACTTACTTTTTGTTGCATACTTAACAGTAGTTCTGGAAGAATGTATATTGATCTCCTTATAACCCAAAGAAACAAAAAGAGAGAGGTTAATAAAATTATAAACAAACAAAATGCCTGAGAACTAAGAATTATATGTCCCAGCAGTGCTTCTGATTTCACAGTATTCTTAAAAATATGGAATGATATTACTGACTCCACTCTAAAGAAGCAGCTGTTGTATATAATTCCACAACTTGTGACAGCTACCAATTTTGAATCCCAGTATGCTTTATGGAAGCTTCCCCAGAAATGCTTTAGACATAGTAGTTGCAAAGGGGCCATCATGATGCTGACAAAATGAACTGGAAAAATACATCAATTAACAAGCTAATTCAGGATAGATTTTCCCACAACATATACAATTACACAATATGAAAATCAATTGTACAGGGCTATGTAAATTGTGGAACTGTTAGTATGTTAAGAATCCCACAATAAACATATGAAACAAGAGAACAGCAGATCTCATTTCGAGGGAAAAGTATGGTTTAGAAGCTACTCATGTTTACTGCTTGACCCAGCTTGGTATATCTAAGCTCAGCTCACTGCGCAGGGAGACCACTCATGCCCTATCAAAGTCCCATTCTCTGTGCAGATCAGAGCCTTGTCCAGTCTCTCCCTGGCTGTGGCTTGGGTGACAGTCATTTCACTTTGAATTGGATTCCTTTGGGGGCGTACATCTTCAGACTGTGTGGTCTATAAGCTTGTCCTCTCTAGGAACCCTGTGTTCTCCTGTGTCCTACCAGAATTCTTTTACTTGTTATACTCTATCAGTCCCTTGATCTTCACCCAGGGTGTCCAGCCCAAGCCAGAGGCAGAACCCACGTCACCTACAGATATCTCAGGCCCACTTTGAGCTTTATTTTTCAACTAGAAAGATGACTGCTGTCACTCGTTTCTACTTTACAAATGGAGAATTTGAAATTGGCAGAAGTAGAATGTCAAACTTAAATTTAAGGGGCTGGGGATTTAGCTCAGTGGCACAGCGCTTGCCTGGCAAGCTTGACGTCATGAGTTCGATTCCCGGTTCTGAAAAAAAATCAAAAAAGAAAAACAACTTAACTTAAATTTCGGCTTCCTACTCCCCATTAAGCACATTTTAAACCTCGCAAAGATGGTTCTCACAGTGGCCTTGAATGGAGAGTTGTAGGCCATTGCACCTCTTCTCCGAGTTGCTGCTGTGTCTTAAAATCTGAACTCTTAACATTTTTTTTTTTGGTACCAGGAATCAAACTCAGGACCTTGCTCTTGCCAAGCAGGCACTGTGCTACTGAGCTATATTTCCAGCCCCTAAGAAAAAGTTATTGTAGAAATTTGTACCATATAATTTAAAATCTGTATTCTTCATAGGTATTTTATGTGGGTACAAAATCAGATTTAGCCAATATTATCCATTTCCTTTTCATTCACTAAACTTAATTAATTTAAAAAAGTATTTTTATTTTAGGAAGTGCAGGGGATCGAACCAGGGCCTTGTGTGTCCTAGACAAGGGCCTACCACTGAGTTACACCCAGCACTCAACACTTATTTTGATTAAACTGGTTTCTTCTGTTACACAGAGAAAGGGTATTAAACAGCAGGGTAAGTGTGTGAAAAATTACAACACACCATGTTTTTGCAGATATGAAAATATAAAATTTTTATTATTAATAATGGAATACTTAAGAATTCTATAAGGACACACAAGATGTAAGTCAAAAATAATTTGTATATCAGATATTCACTTAATTTCTTTTGGATGGAACAAAGTTCTAATTTCTAAATTTTAAAATTAAATTCTTAATGGTACTTTCTCCAAATTTCCTTTTTTCTTATAGGAAACACTTATATTTTACATGATGAGGCAAAAAAAGTAAAAATAAATCTATATGGCCTTCTCAAATGCACACTTTTAAAATTTTTCTATTTCTTTCTTCTGGTTTATTACTAGCCTTACTCTGTAAATATTTGATTCCTAGATAAAGACAGAATTATATGGAATTTTATATAACTATAGCCTAGGTTATTAAAAATGTTGAATTTAGCATTTGGAACACAGAAGTTGGAGTCTAGTTTTCTTAGCGCAGTGTCCTTGCTTCTCTTCTAAGACAATGTTTAACCTCTCTTACTTATTCATGAAATGTCCCTGTCCATGTGTTAGTTATTAACACATTAACATTGAGTGGCATCTGTTACTCTTGAGTTACTTAATAATCAAATAAAATTTTATAATTTAAAAATATGAAAAACGATAGCTAAATATCTTTAAAAAACCACAGTATATTGGAACTTTCTCCAAAAGGTCTTCCTGAGTCTTATTTAATTCTTTGGTGTAATATGCTATGTGCTAATGATTAGTAGACAGAATCTATAGAAAATATATACAGATTTGAATATAGTTTTTGTCTGGTAGAGATGTAAAAATTTCTGTTTGATAACTAAGTAAAGATTGAAGGTTATAATTTTGTTATTTTGTGGGACATTAGCAGTGTTGTTCTAGTGGTGGAAATTAAATATTGCTGCACATATGTGAAGGGACTCTCGTTGAGAATCAGGCAATGGTTTCTCTCTCCTCAAATCTGGACCATCATTGACTTTTCTGACTCATGTAAGGCTATGAAAGTGAACCTGTGACAGTTTTTGTGACTAAGCATAAGGAGAATGGGAATCTCCCCTTTCTGTTTATTGGACTACCTAGATGATAAACCAGGCATCACTAAATTCTGAAAGAAAGCCAAGCACCCCTGTGATGAGGTCAGTTTACAAGGAGAATTGAGGGCCCTGGACCAAAAGCCTGACAGAGCCTCCAGTCAGTATCAAGCCCTAGTTTACATGTTATTTGGGAAAGCCAGCCTCAGTTCATTTACCACATTAATAAATTGACCATTTTGTGTGAAGCTTTCCTTTATTTCTGATGTATACAGTTGTAAGAAAACATTTAGTTTTAAGTCAGTGGCTCTTTATGCACCATAGATAAGCAGAACAGAAGGTGGTATTAGGAGTGAAAGGAGTGCCTTTGTAAATGATGAAGGTGTCACTGGATTAATGGCAGGCAAAATACAGAAGGAAGGACCCCAGGAGATTGTTGGTGATGGCTTGACTGACATGAGCAATTTGCAATTAGAGTCTGGAGAAAACAATTATTATTGATTAGTAGTGCAGTTAAGCCATATTGCCACCTTTTAACGTGGTATTTAGGAAATATTCCTAATGCATTGATAGATTTGGGTAAGAAGACCTTCTTGCCATATCATTTATTTTAGTTTCATGTAATGCGGAATAAGTAGAAGGAAATTAGCTGAAAGTGTATAAGAGAGTCAAACTTTACAGGGCAAATAAAGGAATCAGAACTTGTTTTAAAATGACCACTCTGTATCTAAAATCTCTGAACACAGTGAAAGACTATGATTAGCAAATGCCCTTCTAGTGAATGTCAGGTCCACGTTACTACTGGTAAATCATGATTTTAGAATAAAATGTTCAAGAATGTGGCCATAAAAACCTTTGACAAGACTAAGCAATTGCAGGTTATACCTAACATGGTAACTAAGAATGTTAATGCCCATGTTTTAGACTGCCTTGGCTGGACAAAAGGGTACATTTACCCTTCCTGCTCACAATACATCTTTCAAACCTTCTCAACTTGGGATTTATAAATTGCCATATTCACTAACATATTATTTTATAGAGCATTGCTTCTGCCCAATGTGTACTTTTAAAGAAAATAGATTATGGTCATATTCAGGACATTCATTGGCACTTACATGTTATCCATTACCTGGAAACTGGTGGCATGATGGAATGGTGGGATGGTAGAGGGTTTGAGGATGTAGTTATGGTTATTTCCTATGACTGTCAATGTTCTATAGAGCTGGAATAGTATCTTTCAGATTGTAAAGTATGTCCTACATTAATAACCCATGTATTTTTATTTTTTCTACTCAAAGCCAGAATTCAGGGATCCAAGACTAAAGGAATGGAAAAGAGTGATTTATATCTTTATTATCCATAGCAATTCACTAGCAAGATGTTTGCTTCTTATCCAGAAGATATTGGAATCTGTTTTCCTCCCAAAGGACATATAGCTCTTCCAAAGGATACTGTGATGTTTTTATTCACCTGGACCCAGACAGGATCTTCCTCTGCTCAAACTACTATGACAAAACATCACAGACTGGGTGACTTAAACAACATGCATTTGTTTTCTCCCAATTTTAGACACTGAAAATCCAATACCACGGTGCCAGGCTATCCATTTTCAGGTGAGGACTCTCTTCCTGGCTTCTAAAGTGGCAAGCTTCTCTTTGTGTCTTCACATAGCTGAGAGGGTAAAGCTTTTTGGTGTCTGTTTCATAAGAACTCTAATTTTGTAAAATCAGGGCTCCACCCTTCTGACCTCATTTAATCTTTGCTTCTTTACTTTGAATATGTCTTCAGTGGGGATTAGGGTTTCTACATAGGAACTTAAGACATAATTAAATCCATGGTACATAGACAGCTAGGCACTCTGGGGTTGTCATGGCAATGAATCAACCCTCAAAGAAAGAACTGGCATAAAGGAATGGACTAGGATGTCTGAGAAGGAGCCATATAAATTGAGGGATTTCCTAAGCAAAGAGCGAATATGGAATGGGTAGTGGAGGAAGCAAGTTATAATGGTCACCTATAGCAATGTGACTGGTTGCACAAAGGAGTTTTCTAAGAGTGGTGAATGTTTTTCCAAACACACACATAGACACACACACAGACAGACACATCTAGATGTACATATGCTAACTAGTTATGCTCTTTATTTCTTGCATTTACTACAGATGTAAATTAATCTAATATCCCTGCCATTTCAGTGGCAGAGTAAAGAGAATCAACTAGAAGAATGGACATTTGCCTAAAGGAACCCTGATCTGTAGCCAGTTTTAGAGAGCGTGAACATGTATTTATTTGTATGTTTAATATTTGCATCAGATTTTATAAAAGCCATGATTTTGATGAATTATTTATTTGGGATTTAAATTTGGTGAAAAGCATAGTACAATTAATTGGGAGAGGATTGTGATCATTACATACTGTACTAATTTCATTTGTAGAAAAGATATCACTAGCTTTGCCCTATACACAAGACCAGGTCCACTTCCTGTGCTTGCAAATAGTCCCATTGGAACACAGCCCATACCCTTTCATTTTAACATTGTCTGTGGAAACTCAGGTACTACAATAGTAAGCTAAGTGCCAGGGACAGAGACCATTTGTCCTGCAGAGCCCGAAACATCTACCACCCAACTATTTACAGAAGTAGTCTGCCATTCCCAGGTGCACAGTGCATTTCCCTGAGTTCTGTTTTCTATATGCTTCCAATAGAGATGGCATATTTTATATTTTTAAAAAATTTTTTAGTACAAGTTTATGATACATAATGTTTACATTCATGTGAGTAGGTACATGCACCTTGCATATTTTAATTCTTTTAATTCTATTTACTCTTTATTCCTAACCTCTTCCCTTCATCTTTAGATACCTTTACCATTTGCAAAAGATCTACCTCCTTACTTCCCACTGTCTTTGGTTTTGTTTCTGAGATTACCTATACTTTGGGTTTCTCATATAAGAGAAACTGTGTGATATTTAAGTTTGTGTGTTTGATTCATTCTACTTTGATTTATTCTTCATGTGCATCCATTTTCTTAGAAATGACTCAAATTCATCCTTCTTTATAGCAGAGTAGTACTCAATTTTGTATAATTCCTACATTTTTCACCCATTCATTTCTTGATAGACAGATGACCTGCTTCTAAGAAGTAGCTCTTATAAGTTGCATTGCTATGAACATGAGTAATGCATGTATCACTGTAATATGATGTTTTAAATTCTTTCAGGAAGATACTTGAGATGAAAGTAATTTCTTTTTTTTTTTTTTTTTAGATTTTTGAGGATACTCTACAAAGTTCCACATCAGTTGTAACCAGTCTACACTCTATTCATGAACAGAAACATACTTTTTCCCCTACAACTTTGCTAGAATTTGTTACTGTTTGACTTTTTGATAACCATTATTTCTGGAGGAAAATGAAATTTCAATGTTGCTTTAAACTGCATTTCTCTGATGGACAGAAATGTTGAAAATTTTATCATGTATTTATTGGCCAAAGTCACTTCTTTTGAGGAGTGTCTGTTCTTCTCAGTTGCCCAGTATTTGACTGGAGCTTTTATTTTGGAGGGACATTGGTTTCTTTTAGTTATTTGTATATTCTAGATATTAGGCCTCTGTCAAAGGAATAGCAAGCAAATCCTTTGCCATTCTGTAGCTTGCTGCTTCAGTCTATGGTTTGTTCCCTTTGCTGTGAAGAAGATTTTTAATTTGATGTAATCCTGATAGTTGACTCTTGGTGTTATTTGTTCTGCAACTGGGGTTCTGTTCAGACATTCCTTCTCTGTGCCTAAGTCTTTAGGAATTAACCTATTTTATTTCTAGCAGACTGTTTCCATTTTAATGCTTATGACTTTGAGCAATGTTGATTGTATTCTGGTATATGTTTTCAGGTACAGGTCTAGCTTTAGTCTTCACGTGTGTAACCAGTTATCTCAGCACCATTTGCTAACGAGGCCATCTTTCTCCCTACATATGTTCTGTCTTAGTTACTTTCTCATTGCTGGAACACAATACCTGACACCCACAAATTTAAAGAGGAGAGAGGTTTATTTTGGCTTAGAGTTTGCAGAGGTTACTGTCCATAGTCAGCTGGCTCTGATGCAGTACAGTTGGCAGAAAGGCATCACAGAGGAGTAACAGCTCATGCCATTGCTCACTTCCTCCAGCCAGGGTTCTCCTCCCAACGTCACATTAGCTACAACTCATCAGTGGACCAGTCCTCTGTGAATATCACAGCCCTATGTTCAATCACCTTCCTCAAGCCTCACCTATGAATGCATGAAGCCTTGGGGCTGCATCTACATAGGAACCATGACAGGTTTTTTCCTTTTTATCAATGATAAGATAAGTTAATGTGCCTGCGGTTATTTATTTCTTTTATTCTGTTGCACTGTTCCACATATTTGGTTGTGTGCCAGTACCATACAGTCTTTATCACTATAGTTTTCTACCATAGCTTGAAATCAGGGGTTGTGATGCATCCTGTTTTGCTGTCATTGCCCAGCACTGCTTTTGCTATTCTGGGTCTCTTCTGGCTTCATATAAATTTTGGGATAGTTTTTCCTGGTTCTGTGAGAAAAGTTGTTGATGTTTCAGTTGGGATTGCATTAAATAAATAAATCAGTTTTGGTACTTACTTTGACAATATTGGGTCTACCTATCCAGGAACAGGGGATATCTTCCCATTTTCTGATATTCTGTTTGATTCTCAGAGTACTACACTTTTTGTTATAGATGTCCTTCACTTTCTTGGTTAGGTTAACTACTGTTATTAATTATATTGATGCTATTATAAAAGCTACTGACTTGTTTTGTTTTGTTTGAGACAAGGTCTCACTATGTAGTTCAGGTTGAACTTGAACTCACTATGTAGTCCAGGCTGGCCTCAGACTCATGGCAATCCTCCTGCTTCAGCTTCTCCAGTGCTGGGATTATAGGCATTGCCACCATGTCCAGCTTGCTATTGATTTTTTTTTTTTTGGTATGTTGATATTTGTATTCTGCTACATTGCTGAACTTGGTTATTAATTTTAGGAATCTCTTGGTGAACCTTTCTGGAACTTTTGTGTAAAGAATTATGTCTTCTGCAAATAAGGACAGTTTGACTTTTTTCTTTTCTCTATCTACCCATTTTATTACTTCCTTTTGCCTGATTGCTCTGGTTAATGCTTTAAGTACTATTTTGGACAGAGGTTGTGATGTGGATGTTCTTGTCTTGTTTCTGATTTTAAAAAGAATACTTTCAGCTTTTCTCCATTTAATATGGTGCTGGCAGTAGGTTTGTTATAAACAGTTTTTATCAGACTGAGATAAGGTTCTTCTATAGATATTTTCTTCTATAGAAAATAGGTTTATTTTTTATCAGGAATGGATGTTGGAATTTGTCAAAGGCTTTTTCTGCATTTACTGAGATGATCTTGTGATTATTGTCATTCCTTCTGTTTATGTGAGGTACCGATTTGCATATGTTCTGGCATCCTTGATATAAAGCTACTAAGTCATGATATATGATTTTTTAATGATGTCTTGTATTCTGTTCACCAGTATCTTGTTGAGGATTTTTTATGTCTAGGTTCATCAAAGGGATTGCTTTGCTTTTTTTTTTTTTTTTTTTTTTTTTTTTAATAGTTTGGGGCTTCTCTGGCATTTGAATCAAAGTAATGCTACCTTCCAGGAATGTGTTTGGATATACTCCTTTCCTTTCAATTTGATTAATGAAATTTTTTTTTGTTTTGTTTTGTTTTTTTTGTTTTTCTCCGGTACCGGGAACCGAACTCATGACCTTGCGCTTGCCAGGCAGGCGCTTTTGCCCCTGAGCTAAATCCCCAGCCCTTGATTAATGAATTTGAGAAGTATTCATATTAGCTCTTCCCTCAAGTTCTTGTAGAATTCAGTAGTGAACCCATTAGATCCTGGGCTTTTTGTTTTTAGGAATTTTGTCGCTGTCTTATTTTCACTGAATGTTGTTGAATTGTTCAGGCTTTTTTATTTCATCCTGGTTCAGTTTTGGTAATTTGTACTTAGGAATCTGTCCATTACTTTTAGATTCTCCAAATTTTTGGAGTACAAGTTTTCTTAGGAGCTATGAATGATTGCCTGGATTTTAGTGGTCTTGTGATTTTGCCTTATTTCTAATTGCTTTGATATGGGTCTTCTCCCTCCTTTATTTAGTAAGTTTAGCTAAGTGTTTATTTCTCTTATTTGTATTTTCAAAGTACCACCTCTTCAATTCACTGATTCTTCACAGTTTGGGGAAAAATTCTATGTGCTTCCTAGAATCTGTATTCTGTTGTAAACTGCTCTGTAAATACCTAAGTGCATTTTTCAAAGCTGTGGTTTAGTCATGATGTTTCATTGTTGATTCTTGTCTAGCTGATATACATGTGAAAGTGAGGTACTGAGGTTGCCCACTATGATTGTTCTGATGTTTAGTTGATATTTTATGTACAGTAGTGTTGATGTGGCATACACAGTATCCAGTTCACATACATTTACAAAGATTGCACCTTCATGCTGACATGGTCCTTCAACTAATTTGTGTGATCTTCTTTGGCACTTTGACTAGTTTCAGGTTGAAGTTCATTTTGAGAATAAGATTGATACTGATGCTTGCTTTTGGGGTTGTGATGTATAGATTTTTATACTTTGATTTTTAGTCTATGAGTTGGTTATTGGATTGGATGTGTCTCTTATAAACAACATATTGTTAAGTTTCATGTTTTAATCCAGTCTACCAATGTCTGTCTTTTAAATGGGGAGTTGAGACCATTTACAACAATAGTTATTAGTAAAATATATTGATTTATTCCAGTCTTTGTATTATTTTCCATTTTTGAGATCTTTATTTGCTTCTTTTTAATTTAACTTCTTATCCTACTTGATATATTCATTTCATCTGACTTTTCCGCACTGTTGCTTCATCATATTCCTCTAGGACATACTTGAGAAATTTTGGAGTGCTGATTTGATGGTTATTAATTTCTTAAGGTGTCCTTTGTCATAGAATGCCTTTGCTTTTCCATCCATTTTTGAAAGATAGTTTTTCAGGGTATATTATTCTGGACTGAAAGCTATTTTCTTTGAGGGCTTGAAACACTTCACTCCAAGCTCTCTTGGTCTTTAAAGCTTGTGTCAAAAAGTCTGATGTAACCCTAATGAGTTTATGTTTATGAGTGATTGCTTTTTCCTGACAGATTGTAAGATTATGCTCTCACATTGAACTTCTGAGATTGTGACTATAATGTGTTTCCAAGAGCTTCTTCTCCTCTTGTAATTGTTTGGCCACACAACACCCCAACATGACAATCATGATGGCATTTTTTATCTCTGAAACACATTTTACATGTCCACCCCATCGAAGAATATATTGTTAGCCAGCTACCTTTCTTTATGGACATAAAGAAACTTTTATCTAATTTATTATCCTGTAATAAAGTACCACCAAAGAAAAATATGTCTATCTATAGATATACCTTATAAATTACTAATGTTAAACCTTTAGTTTTGAGTGTGACACTGTCTGGACTGATCAGTGCCTGAGCACCTCTAACTGTAGTGACACATACATAACATACACATTACATAAAATTTGAAAAAGAAAATTATCATTTGGCTGGTGGTCTCATGCTGATGTGACAGGAACCTTTTATCACAGACACTTGAAACACAAGTATGAGGAAGGCAGATATCTGAATCTAAAAGAAAAAGCTTATCACCATAAGCAACGCTACTTTTAAAGCTTTGAAAACCTATATGCCTGGAAGGCATGAATACATGTAGTATACCATGAAATCAGCAATAATAAAAGAGTATCTATTAATAAGAAAATCTTATTGCCTTATCCACAGAGAGATTGATCCTTTGGTGATAAGCAATATTAAAATAACGTATTCAGTAATGATTATTAGGGTATGTCTCCCATAAGGCTGTGGAAAGTATTGGGGGTCCATTAGTGAATAAATACTAGAATAAATTGTTTCCAGACAGTTGCTCCTTTATTCACCCAGGGGAGATTTGTCCAGCAGTTTCCTTAAGCCTAAGGGATCCCCATTTTTATCCTTACAAATTTTTCAAATTACCTGTGAGAAATGGATTATAATAATTAACACATTATTTTTGACCATGAAAAACTCCCCAGTTACCATAGACAGACAACAATAAATATTGCATTTGTAAAACCAGTCTCAGCATTGTTTTGGATTGACTGGTAACCTGGGTGTAAGGATATCCTTAACTTTAATGACACTTATTTTATCTAGAAACCAATTTAAACTAGACATAAATATTTTAACCTGTATAAACTGTTTTCCATGAAAATCTCAGAAAAAAAAAAGGCAAAGAGAAAAGGAAGAAATAAAGAAAAAGAAATTAAAGAAATTATTGGGCTCAAACAAATGTTTTTCAGTGGCCTAATTTATACCTTAGTGAACAGTGACAAAAGGGAGAAGCTACTCAGAAATCCTAGGCTGAGGAGATTTATCACCTCCAGGGACATACAGAGACAGGTAACAGTTCACAAGAAATCTTGGCCCTGGGTCTTAGGACAAAGAAGCCCCTGGGACATTTTGGATTCTCCCTGTAGTCACTTAAACAATTTCTCTCTATAGCAATAGTGGCTGAGCTTTCCTTAAACCCACTCTGAAGATGTTTTATGCACTGGTGTCTGTGATACACTTAAGAAACTCACAGATGAAATCTACGCCCCATTATCTAACAATCACAAATTACATGTTAGGAAAGGCACATTTATCAATTTTCCCGCCTCACGTGCACATGAGAGAAGAGGAAGGCTGAGCAAAACGTTTTTTCCTTCTTATCCTTAGCACATGTAAGGGACAAGTGTAAATCACTTCTCTGATATCTAATCTCCTGTATTAAAGACAGACTGCTTCAGCACAGTTTCCTGGAGGGAGGTCTACTTTTGTTAAGAGAAGGTAGTCTAATGGGCCAAGGAGTTCCAAAGTCAACTCTCAGTGAGGTGGAATGAAAAAAAAAAAAAAAAAAACCTTGAGTGTGGTGGTGGGGGTTTCTCTTTTCACTGAGATCTTCATGCTATCAAAACAGTCTCAGGGAATCTAGAGGGTTATTGTTTTCATCTGTTCCTGGGCCCATAAATGTATCAAGACATATTTGAAGATGGGATTTATCTTACTAGCAGAGAGAGAAAAACCAAACCTAGAACTCAACTCCTAATGGAGGCTGAAGAGAGGGCTCTGTGTCATTTCAGGTCACTCTGGGACAGAGGACACTGGGAGATCCCTGAGAATTTTACATCTCACCTTACTGAGGATTACAGGTGGGGATGATATGTAAGTGAAGATTTCTCTGCTGGTTACCCAGATGGGCTGTGGGGACAGAGCTTCCCCTGAGGAGCCTTTGGGTGCCCACCAGGGAGTCACCCCAGTCATAGCCCCTCAATTCTTTCACAGCTTTCACTGGTTCCACACAACCAGAGATCTGTCTCAGAAAATGAATCCAGCAGCCTTTCTGGCCAACACTCCCACTTGCTTCAGTGGGGGACTAACCAGAATGTGCCATGGAAACTCGTCCTCTGCTTTGAGACTGGCAGCTGCTCTAAGAGTGTTTAACTAGCTGGCAGAGTAACTATTATATTTTGGAATTCCATAAGGGATTGATAGAGATTGTGTCAATCCACTTTACAGCATTTTATAAATTCACATTTTGGTAAGTATCAAAGTCCAATACAGAAACTCTAGCATTACTTTTTCTGCCATTACAGTAGAAGCTGTTTTGCTTTTCTTTTCTCTCCTTCTGGCCTCCCCCTATCCCAGACTTATGGGGCCAGCTGTGGGGACTTGATGGCAGCTGTGCTGTAGCCAATTTCCACAGACAGTTACTGACTGGTTTCCAAAGACTCCCTTTTGATGTTTCTTGTCTTCTTTTTGTGTCCCTATAGATGTCTCATCTGTTGAGCAAGCACCACTCTTCTGCTGTGCAAGCAGCCCACAGTACTGTAAAACTTATTCCAATAAAGAATGAGACAAAGTCTTACCTTCCTGGCCATGCACCAGTGAACGAAATGTCTGCGGAGGGGTACACAGCACGCATATCATGCCAGACCATGCCACTGCTCTGCTGGAACTCACAGCTCTCAGGGGTTGTAAACCCAGTGCCAGGAAATAATTAAAGAAGCCAAGTTTAAACTAAGAGAAGATAGTTTTATCTAACGGTGGATGAAAAGAGGGAAGAGAGAGAGAGAGATGATAATTATTCTGGATGAGTAGGGAGCATTTCACAGGAAAGTAGTAGAATTTTTTATCTTCAGGATTTCTGTTTAGTACCTTTTCATTGACTATTTCTTTAGTAGATTTGTCATGTGTGTCGAATGATTTTGGTTAGCCTTTTACTTTTTTATTTGGCTCTTCTCTAACCACATTGGTCAGTTTCTTTGTTACTTCTACTGTCTGTCTTATTATATCATCTTTGTGTTCACTGAAGTTTTGCTTCCTCTTGAATCATTTCATACAGTTGGGGTATTTGGTGATTAATTTCCTCTCCATTGGTGCCCTCTAAATCCACCTTTGGGGAGTTGGGTGTTGGAGGAATTCTGTGGCTTTACTTTTTCATGTTTCTTTTCTTTTCTTTTTGTGCAGAGGGTTGAGGTCAAATACAGTGACTAGACTTTGTTGCTGGTATGATGATAGCAACTTTAGTGGGTTCTGTTTTCTGGCTTTATAACTATAACTAAGATGGTGTTTGCAAGCTAAAGTGTGTGGGCCCAGCTATGAACAAGCAGCATCCCCACTTCCATTTTTCATAACCCAAATATTTCATTTTGTCTAGTGTTTGCATTTTAGGGTAATTTTCCATATCTTGGTGTGTTTGGATTCCCTGCTTCAGAATTCCAGCACTATCTGGTGTTTCTCCACTTGGCTTCTCCAGTGCACATCCTTCTATTTGGAATCATGAGCTGGCATAATTTAGAAGGTAAAATTAAAGGAACGGTTTACGCTCCAGAAATCTTTACAGTGCCCAGGTACTTCATAGCAGCTAGTGTTATCAGTGATCTGCCAGTTTACTTTGTTGTTCTGGGTGATAGCTCTAGCTCATAGTTTCTCGTTCCCTCCAGATATGCTCCTTTACAGTTTTCAGTTCTAGGGCCAGGAATACGTACAGGCCCATGAGAATATTGTAGCTAGTTCTGTAACTCAATAAGGTTGCTGACATTCAAGGCCATGAGAGACAGGCATAGGTTCAGTCTCTTTCTGGAACCTGGTTTTCTTGTAAATCTTCATCTGTTCCTGTTTTTCCCTGTGGTACCTCCAGTGTTTCTTTCACTGTGTAGCTTTTTGATTTTCACAGCTTTTAGGCCCCAAAGCCAGAGGCTACAGACCTCCATGCTTTTTTTTTCTACTGGAATTATATTAGATCCTTTTCCATTTTATTCACAGTGACTCTGCTCTACTGAATGGACTAGTCAGCCCATGTTTATCATACTTGGATATTAGGGTCATGATTGAAATAAATTTTTTTCTTTGATCAAATGAATTCTACTTGAGATAAATTGTCTAAGGAATTCTCTATTAATACAAACATTATTCAATAATAATGAATTCATTTGTAATTATTCTTGCTTTATAATACCTGAACAATTAAAAATATAATAGTCTAAGTAGAGATATATAATAGGTTGTTCCAGTTCAATGAGTTTGTGTATTTTAGTTTAAAATATGTGAAATTATTTTTATAGATTCTGAAATCACCAACATTTTTGATTTCTCCATTGGTTCAATTTCAGAGTGAAGTCAATTTGTTAGGAAAGCTAAATCATCATGTATGAAAAGCAAAGCCTTTTTTAGTCCCTACATCTAATGTGTTAGCTCACATTGGAAAAAAGTGGTTCTCTAGGAAAACAATAGCAAATTTTACAGTGCATTGTTTTTGCACTTTGAAATAACAGCAAATTTGTTGTTTCTGTAACAAGCTGGACCAGTGAACAAATATGTCACAGGGCTTTGATTATTATGCCTAACAATACTGGAAGATACTCAATGGGAAACATCTGGTTTAGCATTGTGGATGGAGTTTATAACACTCTTCTCAGTATGTAGGATTTGAGAAGCTGACAGTGGTACACAGGTGTACAGTGTTTACCAGGACACTCAGTCTTTTTGACATTGAGGATCCCTTTAGACTCTGCTTCTTAGAAATGCCTACCTTGCTAATTTAAAGCTTTGGTGTTTCATAGTGTGAGTGATATTTCGGGCCCAAACAAGTTGATTCACGTAGGTTCCTCTCTCCTTATTTTCACTAATTTCCCAATATTTTTATTTTCATTCTTTTGTTCTGAAAGCATAGGCCTGTATACTCTGATCTTTCCACAGATCATATTTACATGAAAAATGTAAAAAGAAGACAATTACTTTAAATTTTTATTCTGTAAACAAAATTTACTACCAAGCAAACAGGCCAGGTTAATATTAAAATATCCTAATAATAATATAATGTTATTATTTAAGGGACACAAGAAGCCAATGATGTATTTGTGTGTGTATGTGTTTGTGCATGTGAATTCACACATTTGCACCCTTATATACATGTGTATATCTCAACTATCTACCATATTTCTTCTATCAGTAATAACAGTAGTAATTAATATAACTTACAGTGAAAATTTTGTGGTCTATTAATTTTATCACTTGGAATAATTCATTTCAGGATAACTAAATTCATATGAATTCAATTGTCCAGAAAATAGATTTAGTTCAAGAAAAGAAAAAATACTGAATTCTTTCCTGTTTCAGGATAAACTGACCATGGTAGATTGAGCTAAGATGAAAAGAGCTCAGACAATAACATGCTCCAGGGAAGAATTCATTCTTGATATTTACTCTTTTTTAAAATTTTATTTTAAAGAGAGTAGTACATGAGAAACAAATAAACAAAAACAGAAACAGTAGCAGCATACCAGTATCATGAACATAAACAAATCAAAGCAAGAACATTCAAAGTGATACAGGGTCTCAAGGCAAATTAATAAAAATCAACACTGGTTCTTACATTGCCTATTGCTATCCTCAACTACATTGCTCAGATTACCAGATATAAGAATGAAAGATTGCTCAAACCATTAAAGAGAATAAGGAAATAATTCTTCAGTAAAACATTAGAGATAATAAGAGTTTCACTAGACAATATGGTAGGAATTCACTATTGTAATTCCATTGCATACTGTCACCTTCAAATCAGTTGCTCAGACCACCACACACAAGCATGCAAAGTCGATCAGAACATAAAATATTGTGAGCATTAACCGTTCATTTCAATACACCATCAGACAATGACAATACAGTCATTGCAGCTATTCACATATATATTTATATTTTGCCTTCCTTCTTTCTTTTTTATTCTTTCCCCCATCCCATTTGTTCCTCCCTTTGAGCAATGTCTTTCCCTTTCCTATCATCTATTGTATGTTTTGAGTTTTACCTAGTCTTTCAGGTTCCTACACCAAGGATACAATATGGTGTTTACACATGTGGGTCCAATTTATTTCACTTATAAGTATGGTCTCTAGCTGCATCCATTTACCTACCAAAGCCTCGAATTTATCTTTTTTAATAGCTGAATAATACTCTATTGTATTAAAAATACCACAACTTTTTTATCTATTCCTCAGTGGACGGGCATCTGAGTTGTTTCCACGATTTAGCTATAACAAATTGTGCTGCTATAAACATGGATGCACATATATAGCTGTGGTATGATGTCTTTAATTCTTCTGGGAAAATACCCAGAAGGGGGATAGCTGAGTTAAATGGGACTTCCAATCCTAGTTTTGTGAGGAAGCTCTAAATGGATTTCCATAGTGATTTCACCAGTCTACACTCCAACCAGCACTGGAGTAGGGTTCCTTTCTCCCTACAGCCTCTCCAGCATTTGTTATTGGTTGATTTCTTGACGGTAGCCATTCTTTCTAGGGTGAGATGGAATCTCAGTGTTGTTTTAATTTGCATTTCTCGTATGACTAATGACGTTAAACATTTTTTCACGTATTTATTTGCCATTAGTATCTCTTCAATAGAGAAGTGTATATTCATCTCAGATGCCCATTTTTGGATTGGGTCTCTGAATTTGGGAGGCCTGATTTTTTTTTTAAATTCTTTATATGTCCTAGATAGGAGTCCTTTGTCTGAGGGGCAGCTGGCTAAAATTTTTTCCCAACTCGTGGGTTTTCTTTTTATTTTATTGGTGATTTCTTTTGATGTCCAAAAACTTTTCAATAAGAGGAGATCTCAGTTGTTCATTCTTTGAAGTATTTCCCTTGCATTGTGGTTTTTGTTCATGAACTCTCTGCCTACCTCAGTGTCATCAAGATTTTTACCTAATTCCTCTTCCAATAAATTTAGTGTTTCTGTTTTAATGTTTAGATCTTTGATACATTTTGGCTTTAACTTAGTGTATGGTGAAAGACATGGGACTAGTTTTAGTCTTCAGCATGTGGAAAGCCAGTTCTTTCAGAACCATTTATTAGAGAGGCTATCCTCTTTCCGTTGAACAAGTTTAGCCCCTTTGTTGAAGATAAGGTGACTGAGTGTGTTTGTAGTTGTAACTGCATCTTTTAATCTGTTCCATTGATCTTCAGGTCTGTTTTCATGCCAGTACCATGCTGATTTTATCACAGTAGCTTTGTAATATAATTTTAAGTCAAGAATTGTGATGCCTACAGCCTTTCCTTTGTTTCCCAAGATTGCTTTTGCTATTCTAGGCCTCTTCTAGTTCCAGATGAACTTTAGGAATGTTTTCTCTACATCTGTGAGGTATGCTAATGGTATTTTTAAGTGGGATTGCATTGAATCTGTACAACAATTTTGGAAGTATGGCCATTTTCACAATGTTGTTTCTTCCTATCCATGAGCAAGGAATATCTTTCCATTTTCTGATATCCTCTTCAATCTCTTTTTTTCAGATTACTCTAATTTTCACTGTATAGATCTTTTACTTCTTTTGTTAGATTGATTCCTAAGTATTTCATCCTTTTAGATGCTTTGTGAAAGGTGTGGTTTCCCTAATTTCTCTCCCAGTCTGTTTGTTACTTGTGTCCAGGAATGCTATTGACTTTTGAGTATTCACTTTACATCCAGCTACACTACTGAATTTCATTATTAAGTCCTTGAGCCTTTTGGTGGAGTTTTTGGGGTCTTCTATGTGGACTATCATGTCATCTGAGAATAATGACATTTTCTTATCTTCCTTTCCTATCCTTATTCCTTTTATTTCTCACTCTTGTCTAACTGTTCTAGCCAATATTTCCAGAACTGTCACCACTCTTATATTGAATAAGAGTGGTGACAGTGGACATCTTTGTCTTGTTCCTGATTTTAAACTGAAAACTTTCAAGTTTTGACTATTTAGTATGATGTTAGCTGTTGGTTTATCATAGATGGCTTTGATTATCTTGAGGTAAAGTCCATCTATTCCTATTTTCTGTAAGGTTTTCAACAGGAATGAGTGTTGGACTTTATCAAAGGTTTTTTCTGCATCAATGGAAATGATCATGTGTTTTTTCTCCTTACCTCTATTAACATGGTGTATTACGTTGACTGATTTACTTATGTTGAACCATCCCTGCATTCCTCATATGAATCCCACTTGGTCATGGTCTATAATCTTCTTGATGACTTGTTTTTTTCTGTTTGCAAGTATTTTATTGAGAATTTTGGCACCCATATTCATTAGGGAGATTGGTCAGTAGTTTCTTTCTTGGTTGGGTCTTTCTCTGGTTTTGGTGTCAGAATGATACTTGCCTCCAGGAATGAGTTGGGGAGAATTCCTTCCCTTTCAATTTCATTAAAGAGTTTGAGAACAATTAGTGTTAAATCATTCCTAAATTGGTTGTAGAATTCAGCT
>NW_004955782.1:0-21626 GCF_000276665.1 Chinchilla lanigera
ATAAGAACTTCTGCCAGGGTGGTGACCCCATCTTTGCCCAACCAGAGTGCAAGGGGTATCCTCTGCTCCAGTCCTAGAAAAAGAAAGTGCTCAAATAGCAGGTGCTAGAAACACCCTTACCAACCAAAGTCCATAGAAAACTCCCTCTCAAGGACTCTCAAGGCCTTTAAGGTGTAGAGGAATGTCTTAGGCAGAAAAGTCACCAGGTCCCATACCCTAGGACACTGCTTGATCAGTAAACATGGGGCCCTCACCATCCTCCCCCAGGATGCCTGATCACAGAGCCAGTCAGGAAAACACATGAGCCTCTGAGGCCTGAAGCTCATCAAGGCAGCCCAAGGGCTGCATGTGCCACAGCCCACCTGGGTTAAGGGCATGTATTCTCTGCTTGGAGTAAGCACAGGCTTTATACTTAATGCTATCCACAAAGAAAGAAAGGTATGCAATGGCCCTGCCGGGAAGGCCAGCTGATCTCTGGCTGCTTCAGAGAACAGGCAAGAGGGGGATTGGGACCAGCTCAGCACAGGAGGTCGGGTCCACGGAGACAGAGAGAGCCAGTGTCTTCCAAGAAAACAGGAGCAAAAGGCAGTACAGGAGAGAGGACACATGTTAGGCACAAAAGGTGTCTGGGCTCCTGTTCTTTCACTTCCCAAAAGAAGATGTGAAGGGTGGACAATCAAGAGAAGAGGCACACAAGAGCTACCCAAGGCTGTCAGGGCAACTGGAATGAAGGGGCCTAATGTCAGGGTGCAGGTAACACATAGGACAAGCAGCACAATGTGGTGGGGGCTCTGCAGGGCTGGGGAAGGGGCAGTGGATGCTGCCCTGGGAAAAGGCCTTCTAAGTGAACTCACAGCTGGGAGCAATGGAAACAAGTAGGCCCAAAGGTAGTATCTGAAAGCCTGTATCTGCCATTTTCTGTTGCTATAACAAAATCCCTGAGGCTAGGAACTTTATAAAGAAAAGAGTGTTATGTAGCTCACAGTTTTGGAGGCTGAAAATCCAAGACTGGGCAGCCACATCTGTCAGGTGACCTGAGAGGGGCAGAGGACAGGTCAGTGCTGGCCCAGAGTAGGAGTGGGGGCTACCTCCAAAGGAGGCATGGAAGGGAACTCTTGGGAGGGCTGGGCTATCCTGAGTCATGATCCGCCCTCTCATGAGGGCCCCCTTGGCTGTGCCATAAGACAGTGGAGAAGCAGAAAGGAAAACAAATACATAGAGAAGAGGTCACACGGCCAGATAAGAAGCCAGAGAGATTCGAGAACTAGGCTCACTCTTTGTTTTCTCGTGTTTTGGTGCTAAGCATTGAACCCAGGGCTGAACCCCACCCCCAGCCACATTCTCGCAGGAACCATGACCTCATGAGAACTACGCGAATCCCTCCCCAGGATGATGCCCCAGACCTTATCCTCTTGCACTAGGCCCACCTCTGAAAGGTTTTACCGCCTTCCAACATTTCCACACTGGGGACCAAGCTTCCAGGACACAAACCTCTGAGGGACAGACACAAGCCATGTCTAAACCACAGCAGAGCCCTAGGGAAGGAGTTTCTTATTATTATTACATTTCTTTAATTTACTGCATTTGGGTATGAGCTTCTATGAGTTTTATCATGGATAGACTCTTGTAACCATCACAACGATCAGGACTCAGGATAGCCCAGCCCTCCCAAGAGTTCCCTTCCGTGCCTCCTTTGGAGCCAGCCCCCACTCCTACTCCAGGCCACCACCGACCCATCCTCTGCCCCTCTTGGGTCATCTTTTGTAAGATATCTTCTCCTGGGATTGTAGAATATTTACAATGTTTCTAAATACAACTGAGGTTGTCTCATAGGCAGTCTGTAGAGACTGACCTTTGTCATTTAGCCAAACACACTTGAAAGTCGTCCTTGCTGTGGTGTGAATCAACAGTCCATCTTCATTTCTGAGTAGTATCTCTTGGTGTGGATGAACCCATTTGTTTAGGCGCTCAACCACTGAAGCACACTTAGATGGTTTCCAATTTGGGGCAATTAGGAATAAGGCCTTTAAAATATCCCTGTACCAGTGTTTACATGAACACAAGTTCTCATTTCTCTCGGGTAAATACCTAGGAGTGGGATTGCCGGGCACTATTACAAGGCTATGTTTAACTGTGTGAGAAATTGCCAAACCGTCGTTCCCATTGTTCTGTGCCATTTAGAATTCCCACCAGTAGTGTGCGAGACTTCCAATTGTTCCCGGTCTCTGCCAAGCACTTGGAATTGTTAGTGTGCTTTATTTTCAATGAGTGGCATCCCATTGTGGTTTTAATTTGCATTTCCCTGGTGACTACTGATGTTTCGTGCATTTATTTGCCATCTGTCCATCTTTGTAGAAGTGTCTAATCAAGTATTTTGCCCATTATTAATTGGGCTATTTACTTTCTTGTAAAGTCTTGAAAGTTCTTTACATACCCTGGATTCACGTCCTTTGTAGGATATGGAATACACACGTATTTTCTCTGTACCTATGGCTTGTCTTATAGAAGGGTCTTCTTCAAAGGAAAGCCAGACAGACCTGCCAGGTCATCCCTGTCCTTCAAGTCTTTCTCTCAGGGGCTTAGAGGGCGATCCTCCTCCCCTCCACACTCTAATGACCACCCTCCCCTGCACTCCTTCTGCAAAATGTTTTAAGGCCTTCAGGAGGCAGGGCCTAGTGCAAAATGGTAGTCAGAGGCACCCATATCTCCCTCCTGACCAAGGCCCACCAAGCCCTCTGCTGCTCCCAGACTGGGACTGTGTGACACTTCCTTCTGGCTGCCTTCTCCTACCCCAGACATGACCTCCCCAATCCTGCCCTCAGATCCCACCCCCAGTCAGCTTGCAGAGCAGCTTCCCCCAGCTACTTTCCCTTTCTACTGCTTATTTCCTCCACAGCGTTCATCACATTCTATAATTATCTTTTTTCTTCTTTATTACTGACAACTTCCCACCAGGAAGCAGACTCCAAGGGACCAAGTCAGTCCTCATCACCATGGCCACTCTAGTGCCAGACACATAGTAGGTACTCAGAAAACACAAAGCATCGATGAAGAATCTCATTACTGATCTGAGCATAACTCAGGGCCAGCTGGGGGCCTTCTCCATGTGAAAGGCCATTTCACTCTCCCTGTGCATCTGGAGGAAAGAATGAGGAGGCACACGGGAATGATAATCCCCTCACATCCTAGGTCATCAGCAACCTCAACAAGACAGCGCTCTCCACTCTGAAATTCTCCATGCTAATAAGGGAATGAGGATTGCTGAAATCCACAGATAATCCCCCATCTTCACTTCAGCTGTCCATGTCAACCTCCTCCCAAGCCCTGCTTTCCTTTCCCCCAGCAGTTGCTAACAAGGCACAAAAGCATAAATGTTTCAAGTTGCCTGGCTTCGCCTTTCCCCTGCCACTTTCAGATCAAGGTGCAGACAGCAGGAAGTGCAAGGGGAGGGGAGCCCCGTAATCCCAAACTGGTTATTTGACCCTGCATGATCTAGTTAACTATAGTCTTCTTGCACCTGTTCCACAGCTGAGGGGGGAGCAGAGGTCCTAAGAGTGGTTCCCAGAGTGTGCAAGCGTGTGTGTGTGTGTGTGTGTGTGTGTGTGTGTCTGCATGCACAGGCCTGGTATGGGAGGACAGGGGCCAGCAGAACAGGAACATCTCGGCCTGTGTGGCAGAATGGGAGGACCAGCCCAGGCCTGGATCAGCTGCACACCCCAGTGTGGTCACAGAGCCCCTCCGAAGCCACCTTGTCTTTCGGAGTAGCACTTTCAGATCCCCACTACACCACGCTCAGGCAACCCCACCTCTCCACGCGGGGTCTCCGTAAGCAGCTGCTGGGCACATCTCTGCCATTCAACTCATTCGTCATCTCTGCTCCCAAAGCGTGTAAACCTTTTATGGAGAGTGTGCAATGGCATTAGGACAAATCCCTGGAGCCCCACCCATTCCTGTGGGAATCAACCACAAAGTCTACATAGGGGCTGAGCCCTTTGAGAGAGGGGGGCCAGTTCTCCCAAGCACCACTGCTCATGAAAAGAACTTCGGCAAGCAAAGAGCCAAAGGATTCATTTCCTGTTATGTGTACGCTGACAATCACGGAGGACTCTGCGTTTCTTTCTTCCTTGATTTGTACAAGTAATCATCAATATTAATAAGTATGGAGTGTAGCTATGTGTCAGGCTACAGCTATGGCATGTCATTTAATCTGCAGTACCCCTAGCAGGAAGAGAGAATGTCATTATTTCCATTTCTAGAAGAGAAAACTGAGGCTTTGAAGAAATGTCTTGCCATATGTGTGTGTATATATATATATATATATATATTTTTTTTTTTTTTTTTTTTTTTTTTTTTTTTTGTGGTTTTAGGGATTGAACCCAGGCTTGGTTCAAACTCACAAGCCTCCTGTCTCAGCCTCCCAGAGTGCTGGGATTATAGGCATATGCCACCACAGCCAACCCAAGTTGTATACCTTTAAAAGCTATTCACCTCACACTTGCTTTCTGGGGCCCACCTAGTGTTCTCCTGGAAGCCAGAGCCAAAAGACACTCTTTCCCAAGTAAAATGTCCTGAAACACTCTGACCTTCAAGTCAGATGCTCCATCAACCTAAAGAGCTCAAAGATTGAAGGTCTTTTCTGTTCAAGTACTGGGGACCACTGGGGATCCTCCGGGAAGGTCCCTGTAGAACTGGGGATAAGTGGGCCTCATGAGGACCCTTAATTCCCAGAGGGGTGAAAACATCAAGGGCACCCAGACAATGAAATGCAGGACTGGGCCAGGAGGAAGGGTCCTGCTGTAACACAGGGCGCTGTGTGGTCAAGTCACAAGACCAGGCTTGGTATGTGAAGACCTTGGAGCAAAACCACCTCCACCTAATTTTCTGGCTTTACCAGCTCTTCCAAGTTGCCAGATCCCAAACCTCAGTACTACTGGGAATAAGCCTATTGTATGAGGGGCCTGTAAGATTTCAACTCTTCAAGAACAGCACAAGGAATGTGGATTATCAAACCTGAAAGGGGCTCAGCAACCAGAAACCTGAATTTAGTGCCACAGATGAGAAGTCTGAGGTCTAAGGGGATCAAACAACTGCCCAATGCCCTATAGATTGTGAACAGGAGCCAGATCTGCAAATAGGATTTTGACTCACACATCCCCCAGGGAACAGGGCAACATTCACCCACACAGTCCTTGTTGGTTGAGCTCTTCCACCAGGAGTTTTCTCTCTTGACTGTAGGACTGGACAGCCCCCTTCCTCCCCCCTTCCTCCTGGTGTGCAGTGACTTTACCTCGCCAAAATGGAGCCCATTTCTTGGGTTGGGGTCTCTGCCTCAAAGCTGGACTTGCTCCAACCACTGACTGCCTTCCTCCTTCAGATGACCAACTCCTTTCTCTGCAGCTCCCCAAACACAACAGGAAATGCAAACTGTGATGAGGGACCCACAAAATGAAAGGGTGCTCCTGAGGAATGCCAGCAGGGGTGGGGGTGGGGGTCCCGGGACTTCATTTTGCTAAGGCTAAGCCCTCACATGGATAGTTCTAAATACACATGCAAGTGCACACACGCACGACCTCCTGCCTCAACCTGCACATTGTGACAGGAGGCTGCACTAGCCTTGCCCAGCAAGACTGAAATATTTTAAAATTTTAAATGTCTTCTCAACCCAGTGATCATCAAGGCAGTCATACACGATATTTAAATTCATTTGATTACAAATCTTTCCTCTCACAGGAATAAATCCTGGGACACAGGCCACGTATGAGCAGCCCCTGACTCTATACCACCAACAGCGAAGCACCCTCCGCATTTCTCATTCTCTGTTCTTATTCTCTGTGATTCTCAGTCTTGGCTACACTTCAGAACTACCTGGGGAGCTTTTCCAATTCCCATTGCCAGGCTGGGAATATATCTCAGCAGCACAAGTGCCTGCCTGGCAAGCCCAAGGTTCAGAGTTTGATTCCCTGTATCAATCAATCAATCAATAAAAAGTACCATCCAATTCCCAGTGCCCAGGTTTCATCTGGACCCATTAATTAAACCAGAATCTCTGGGGTGGAACCCAGGCAGCAGTATTTTTCGATCTCCCCAGATGATTCCCACTTGCGGAACTGCAGTACAAGCTAGAGACCAATATGCTGGTGATGCCAGGAAGTGAGGGTGGAGAATCCAGAATGAGATACAGGGGGTGGGGGTGGGGAGAGTTGCACAAAGTAGCCCAGGGAACTAAAGGGAACTGGTCTGAGATGCTCATTTCCTCCCCACCCCCAATCTTTGGCAGAGCGGAGGGAAAAAATAAAGGGCTGGTGAGCGCTACAAGAATGCACTGCAAAGATGGTGCAGACTGTCGCATGCTTCTGCCCTGCTAATGATTGCATCTTCTTAGGGCTCGAGCACCTTCTTAGCAGCCCTCATTCAGCCACATTCACTGCAGACGTGGAGGGGGAGGGCAACGAGAGAACGGAACGGGCTGCTCAGTGAGATGGAACGCAAGCCCTTTGTTTGGGGATGCTAGATGCAGGGGTTAATTTCTTAATTCTCATTGCAATCTGGTTCACGGGAGACTCCTGGAATGTCTTTATCCATCACAGATGGTTTGGTAAGATGATAAATTAATATTGTTATCAATGGAGGCGCGGCTGAAATGGTTAAAGAGCAATGTCTTCTTTTCGGGGCTCTAAAAAGAAAGCCCCCAAAGTCCATAAAGAAAACAAATGGTAAACAAAACCTCCTATCTTTTGACAGATTCCAGGAGGAGTATCATTCACGATCCATTCTGTGGAGAAAAGGGAGAAATTCATCTCATCTGACTTTGTATAGGACAACAGCCCACACCATAATGAGGCCGTCCCAGGGCTGTGAAATTGGGCTGAATAGCTGCAGAGTGCAGCGGCCTGTTCCCTGGGCATGTTTATTACAGCCTTTTGTATGCACCAACCCTGCCAGCCTGGGTCTGCTTCTAAACCAGGGCAGGGGAGAAAGAACTCAACAAATTTGTTGCTATGAAACTTCCCAAATGGGGGGCTGCATAATAACATTTGGAGTGAAATGCCCTTGCTCCAAGCTGTTCTTGTCTGGGTCCACCCCTGTTCTATATTGAACAAGCTCCTGAGTCAGCCAATCACCAGCAGTGTATGGGTGGCCTCGGCCCCCTGCCCAGGCCCCTCCAGGGCCTTGAGAAGTCGGGGACAAAGAGGGCCCCAAGGCCTTTCCCAAGCCAACTTGGGGGTCCTGAGCCAATTGTCCCAATCCCCCTTGAAATGTGTCTGAACCAAGCAAAGAAGTGTGGCTTCTACCTGATAACCTATGATGCGGCTCCCTGAGGACAACCGCAGGGGCTGGAGCTGGGGCCAGTGCACTTCCACACAAGGAAGCGCTTCTTAAACCACATGGCCCTGGAAAGCAAGGAGGAAGCCTCCTGCGGTGGGGGTTGTAGAGAAGGGGTGGAGGTGTAGACACCCCTGGGGGAAGGTCTCAGGGACACATATTCCCCTGCCAGACAGCATTTGAACTTCTCCTAAAGCGGCTTCCCACCAAGATCTTAGGGGCTCTTTTCGGTGGGAAGCACCCCTTAGGGAACTGAGGACTCAAGGGTTCCCACATCCCCTTAGGTGACATTAGGAAAGGGAAGAGTAGAGAAGAAAGAAGGAAGATGACCAAAGTTTTGCTCCTTCCTGCCTCTCTAAGGGACACGCATTTCTGCTCTCACCACAGAAACCGGGAGGATAGGAAATGACCAGTGCTCCTCTTCGCAGAGCTCAGACCCTCCAACCCGAGGGCACAGGTCTGTCCATTGGAGTGGCTGATCTGGGCTAAAATTTCTTGGCCAAATCTTCAGAAAATCTGTGTGTAAGCCTGTTGTTTACAAAACCCCAGTTTCAATTTCTTTTGTAAGAGAGACAATAAACACTTTGGGCACAAGCCCAAACCGAAAACCCTGCATCTCTCCCTGCTCACACCTTCCTGACAGCACAGACCTCTCTTGGGGCTCTTTGCCTGGGCCACCTTCCTATTCTAAAAGTCGCTGGGGGACTGTCCTCTGGAACAGCTGTCCTTCTGAAGTAGAAACAGCCCAGCTACCTTTCTGTTCAAATTTCTCTTGGCAACCACCAGAGGCAGCCGTAAGTCCACAGATCTGGGAAGAGTTGCTTGCATTTTGGAGTTGCCCTACTTATCTCTGTGCAGTGGGAACTGGAGAGACCCCTCCTGAAAGAGACAGACTGGGAAGCTGGTGGGTTTTGTGTTTTGTTTTGTTTTGTTTGTCTGCTCGAGAAAAGGGTTCTGCACACGCAGAGTTGGCTGCATGCTCTCAAGGGCATGTACTTGGCTGAAGCTCTGCAGTCACTGCTTTGAAAATCTTAATCATTTTTTAATAAGAAGCTCTGTATTTCCATTTTGCACTGGACCCTGTAAACGATGTCGTCAGTCCAGCACACAAGTACCCAACATCTGGTGGGTTTCCTGTTATGAAGATGATCATTCTGCTTCACTTCAAGACTGAGCAGTGGCCCAGAGCGGTTCCTCAACAGCAGCTCATCACCTGGGCTCAGGTCTGCCACGGCTTGGGACCCTCCCATGTCAAGCGCTACACAGGCCCACATGTGCTGAGTTTGTTGCCTAGGGGCCCTTTGGGGTACACATCTTGGAAAGCCATGCTCATGGCAGGCCCTGGCCCCAGACCCCAAGTTTTAAGGCAGAAGAGCCTTGGTTCCTGGAATCCTAAAAGCTAATGTGGGGCAGGGGGCCTACTTCTCACCCTCTACCACCGCTCAGTTCCCTGGCATTTCATCAGCTCCTCTGAGTCATCTGACCGTCCTTTCATTGTTGTTGGTGGGAGAAAAACAAACAGCAGAAAGTTAAAACATTAGTGATTGCTTCAGTGAACAAAAATAGAGTCTCCCATCTCCTTGTAATTTTTTTTTTTTTTTTGTCCTGAGAAGTAAAGCTATTTGCAGATGGATTAGATGTTCCTTCTGAGACCCTAATCTTGAAACTGGCGACCTCGCTGTGACTGTGTGTGTGTGTGTATCAAGGGGAGGGGGTGGCAAGCGCACATCCAAAGAAGTACGTCTGCATGGGTTTGGGAAAAGAGGGTCCTTTGTCCCAAACGTAAGCCTGGCGAACATGACTCGAGTCCCTGTGGTATGCAGCACACCTGTGCAAGGTGGGGGGGGCCTAGGGGGAGGCGGCAGGGAGCCCAGCCTGCTCCCTCCGAGGGGATCACACCTTCTCCTTTCTTTTCTTTTAAGCCATGTCTCCATCACCCCTTTGTTTTGGCTTATACCTCCAAATACCAGGGAGGCCCTGTGTGTGTGTGTGTGTGTGTGTGTGTGTGTGTGTGTGCGCGCGCGCGCGCGCGCGCACGCACGCGTGGTGAGCTCAGTCTATGCTGCTTTGTATGGGAACTAGAAAAAATAAATAGAAAAGGTGAAAGAGAGGGAAGGGAAGACGGGTGTCCCCAAGGCCCCCCTGCCCCTTGTCCCTGGAGCGCACTCTACCTTTGCAGGCTTTCCGGTGGGTGATGGGCTTGCCCATGTCTCGGTAGAAGCCCTCCTTGCAGTAATGACAGTGGCGCCCAGCTGTGTTGTGGCGGCAGTTGAGGCAGACGCCCCCGCTCTTGCGACCCGACAGCTTGTAGAGTTCCATGTTGAAGCGACAGCGGCGGGCATGTAGGTTGCAGTTACAGGCTGCAAGAAAGACAGGAAGAGGCCGTCAGCAATGGTGGTGCTAAAGGATGGGCACCTGTGGGGCCTAGCTCCCCTCTTCATCTCCGCTGCTGGACCAGGGAGGCAGCCCTGTGCTCTAGGAGCTTTTTCTTGGCTCCTCTGGTTTCCACCCATGGACAGACTGGGTACCTCACAGAACCATGGCTAAGGCTTCCCCCAGATTCTTGTTGATGTACAAGCCCCAGGGCCTCACACTTTCACTGTATTTGAAGACAGGTTTTTGTTTTCTTTGGTTTTGTTTGGTACTAGGTGTTGGTACAAGGCCTAAACGCATGTGAGGCAAATGCACTGCCACTGAGTTACATCCCCAGTGTTTTATTTTGAGACAATGTTTTGATAAATTGCCCAGGCTGCCCTTGAACTTGTGATCTTCCTGTCTCAGCCTTCTGAGTAGCAGGGATTAAAGCCATCATGCCCAGCTTGAAGACAGGAACTTTAAAGAGGCAGCTGAGTTAAAACAAGGCCTTCAGGTTGGGTCCTATTCCAAGGTGTTCCCATAAGAAGAAATCTGGATACACAGGGACTTCACAGATGCACTCAAGTAAAAGAAAGACCTGATGGGATCCTGGTGAGAAAGCAGCCACCTGCAAGCCAGACAGAGAGGCCCCAGGAGAAACCAACCCTACCAACACCTTGATCTTAGACCTGCAGCCTCCAGAATTGGGAGAAATGCACTGGAGCCCTGCAGCCCTGGCACAGTCACTCATGGCTTGTGAGGCCTTCACCTTGAGGCTGGCCTTGAACTGTCCATCCTCCTGCTTCAGTCTCCCAAGTGCTGGGGTTACAGGTATGTGCCCCCACATCCAGTTCATTCTCTATAATTTTCAAAGGCTGCCTGGTACTGTTGTGTGGATATACACGTCATGGGTTCCTTGCAGTGTGAAGATACATTTAACAGTAGGACCTCCCAGGGCTGGGTAGCTAGGCTGTCTCCAGTCTGTCAGTACCACAAACAACACAGTGGTCACCGCCTTTGAACACAGTGGTGATCACCTGGACCACCTTTGAACATGCACGTCTGTATGCTGCTCTGATTACTGTTGTACAGAACATTTCTCAGGGCAGAATTTGGAGTTAAATCTTGGATCAGCATGTTTTAAACTTTGGATCCAAAATTGCCCTCCAGAAAGGCTGTACTGGCTTCCCCTCTCACCAGCAGGATGTGACAGCTCTTATTTTACCACACCCTTGAAAAGAATAACAATACGCATTTGGTATCAGCATTCTTCTTTTTTAAATCTTTGCCAGTTTGTCTGGGGGAAAAGACTGGCACATGATTTTAATTTGCATGTCTTTGATTACCAGGGAAGTTGATCATTTCTCCATGTGTCTTTCTATTTATATTTCTTTTTCTGTGCATTGCTTGTTCATGCCATTTGCCCAGTTTTCAAATGAGGTGGAGGGTTTTTTTTTTTCCTTAATGTTGTCTAGTGCTCTTCTCTATGACTGGATTAAAAAACATCTGCTTTCTTTACAAGCTGAAAATATTTTTACCAGTTTCTTATTCATAGGTTATTTTTATTTGTGACTTTTTAAAAATTTGCCTGTTTAATTTTCCTCTCTGATGTTATAAGTTTCTGTCAATGCTCTTTCTAGTCAGTTCCCAAGTCACCCATTAGTCACTCGAGTGACAAGTGGAAGTACAGGAAGGCTTTATAGGAGCCCCTAAGACAGCTCATGCCCTAAAATCTGGAAGCAGCTAGAAGCCAGAGAACAACTGCACACCTGACTCCTGAGAGCTTTACTGTCTCCCAGCAGTGTCCCCAAATACTCCGTTCAATCAGGCACAAAGAAAGAGGCTGCAACCTCTCCCTGCCCTCTGCACAGAGGACTGCCGCACTTTAATCCACTCCCTGTCTCTGTAGACTCAGCCAGGCAAGAGGACTAGTGGGCCTCTCAGAGAGGCAAAGTAGCCAGGGGGCCCAGCACCAAGAAGCCAGTGAATGGAGGGCCAGGACAGCAGCCCAGTTCTTCCAGCTCCTGGGCCACTGCCCCAGAGGAAAGGTCCTGTATTACTGGAAGTACCAGCTAGGCCTGGATCACAGCCCAGCATCTGGAACATTCCAAAAGCAAAGAAATCTCAGGTCCTGGTGCACCTACCCAGGGCCGGGATCTAGAAAGATAACCCAGGTCCCCTAGGCCTCTCTTGTACTAAGAAAGGCCTTGGAGTGGCTTCTTTTGGTCCCTTTTGGAGGTAGATTTCATCCCATGTCCTCCTCTGTAAAAGGAGGGCCCAGCTTTCCTGCACCCCCAACAGGCCTCTGTGCCCCTTGTAGAAGCTCGGTATTCCCCTTTCCAGTAGTCCCACGGAGAAGTTGGGGCTGGAATCTCTCTTTCATACACACCTCACGCCAACAAAAGGTTCTTCCCAAACAACTGGTCACATGCAAAAAACCCTGTAGCCAAACACCAAAAAACAGCACCCCACCCCCTTCCTGGAGCTGTCAGGGGACATCAAGTGACAATTGCCCATGCTCAGACTTCTGCAAAGTATTTTATGGCTTGTTTTCTTTTCTCTTTGTTTTATTTTCTCTATACAAATGGAAAAATGCACCAGGCAAAGCAGCTCACATCTGGACCCCTTGGCTCCACACAGAGGTGTCACCCAACTCCCTGCCTGTCCCGTGCCCCTGCCTCCCCGCCTCTGAGAGACACCTTAATCCCTCGTGCCTTCCTGTTTATCTCCTGCTTCTCTCAGAGGCAAAAATATTGGGTATTAGTTTCATTATCAGATTTCAAGGCGGGAAGGAAAGGGCAGCTTTGTGAGAACAGAGGTCAGCCTGAGAGAGGAGGGGGCAGGGAAGCAGAGAAATCTCTGAGCCAGTGCAGCTCTGCCTTTTCCTTAGGGGACCCCAGCTGTCCAGAGAGATCCCAACCCTGAGCGCCCTATAACTATCATACAGAGATCACCAAGCACACCTCATACGTGGCTGCATCACAGACCCAGGCACGAAGAAGAGCAAGGAGAGGAGGAGGAGGGGCTCCCCAACACCACCCTGCGACTAGAACGCTACATGGACAGGGGACCAAGAGATGCGCTCCTATTTCCACCCCCAGAGGCAGGTCCTTCAAGTCCCACTGTAACACATGCTTGTGGCCATTCCTTAGCTCCCAACATCCCTTAAGACTTTCTCAGTCTCTCCCCCAACATGGAATTTCCCAGCCCTTCACCACCCCGAGTCAATTCAACTCAACACACACCTACAGTGCTCTAGCTACACGTCAGCCTCTGCAGTGGAGGGGGCAGAGGAGCACTCACATCAGCACACATGACAGGACAAACGCTCTCATCACCTGTGTGTGTTCACTGAAGACAGGGACAGTGCTTACTCTGTACTAGCCACCCACAGCAAATCTCAATCTACTTTTTTTGTTGTTGTACAAATCAGAGAGAAAGAGAGCAAGAGAGAGAGACAGGGACAGACAGAGACAGGGAGAGAGACAGAGACAGGGAGAGAGACCCCTTAAGAGAGAAGACAGATGGAATGATGGGCTAGGATAAGTGGAAAGATGGAAGACAGAGTGAATGAGTGGATGCATGGATGAGGTGGGAGAACAGGGAGGGTAGATGAATGGTCAGATGGATGAATAAACAGGAGGAAGGTAAGTAGGTAAGCAGGTAGACGCACAGGTATGACAGATAAAGGATTTACTGCCTGGACCACACCCTAACAAGGCACAGCCTTGTGATACTTCCTTTACTGTTTCTTGGGACTACTTCAAACTCACCTTGCTGCTTTAACTTATCAATTTAACTTCTGTCCACTCAAGTAGACTGCAGTACTTTAGAAAGAAGAGCCCACATTCAAGTGCCATGGGCTCTCCCAGGAGTCTAAAAAGGGCCCTGCAAATACAGCCTACATCTGCCTGCATTGGGTTGATGGGTTTATCAAAACACAGAATAACCCCTCATCCCACCAGGATAATCCCAGGCCCAGAAACACCTAGCAGATACTGTTGAGCCATATCCTGACCCTGTCTCTCAGGACCTCTAGCCCTGACTCCCCAAGTTTGTGTAGCTCAGGGGCTCTACTGGCAGAAATAGGAAGGCTCTCTGGTGACAAATCCTCCTCAGGGACTCTGGTCTCAGCCCCAGGGCCCTTCCTCTACCCGTCTAGCATACAGGAGCAGTCTTCCCTCCCTTCCAGGGAAATTCTCTTGAGAGAGTAGCCCCATATTATTTATGCTGTGTAACAGAGAATTTTGGATTTACATGTCTGCAGATGAACTGACCAAAATAACCTATCCACAGAAGCACTGTCAACCCCAGCCAGGAGCTTGGTATGCAAGAAATGGGTCTCTAGCCCTGGGCTTCCTGCGTGCAGGTTCCACATCCCTCTCAGATCTGGCAGGACTGGAGGGATGTTCTGACCCATCCAGGTCACGTGGGCAGCTTGGGCACAATGGGCACCTGCAGCATCGGGGGCAGGGCTGTTTCTCCCACTGGTTCCCTAGGTAATTACACCTGGGGCTGCTGGGTGAGGACATGAGATCTATTCTGGTATGAGTTTAGGAGACGTACTGGCAAGCAAGACAGAGTCCTGCTGTCAGGTTGCTTCCAGTCTCGGAGGGGAGACAGACCCGTGGAGATCTGAAAGTTCCAGCTGTGAGCAGTGTTGTCAGGACTCACAGCCAGGGAGGCCATTCCACTGGGCCCTTCTGGGACAAGGTAGAGGGGATACGGCCTGAGAAGAAAGTCGGGGCACAAGGCAGGATATTCTGCAAGGCTGCTCCAGCTGCACCTGCATGGGGGCCACCTGAAGATCTGTCCAAACGCACTTGTGACAGGCTCCCAGGCAACACCTCCCGTGGGGCCAGGCTGCAGGCCAGTGTAGACTGATGGACCAACCAGAATAGAGCTCTGTTGGAATAAAACCCACTGTATGGAGAGAGGGCCCTGCAGGGTGGTAAAGGGGAGGGCTTACAGTAGGGAGCCAGCCACGAGGTATTGGAGGTGTGGATTCACAAGAAATTTCTCCCTAAACAGTTGGTTCAGAGACATAACTGGGAGCTATTTTTAAGAGTTTGAGGTTACTTCTATACCCTTTTATTTAGGACTCTGCTACTCTATTGCATATACTATTTATTTAGAAATTGCCTCTTGTTTACAGACTTTAAGTAGCCCATCTCTGGCAGGTGTCGGAGTCCAGTTTTTGGCAGCCCCTGAAATGGCCTGATAAAGCAACCATGCCTCCCACTCCCCTGGCTTCTGTTGGCCCCTGGAGATCATTCAGAGCTGGGCTCTCAAAGGACTTCTTTTGGGGTTGGGGCTGAGGCAGGCTAGGCCCAGGCGTTTCTGGGACTCTCAACCTTGTGTGTCTACAGGTGAGCTGGGCCTAAGAGAAATGACCATGAATGTAGATAAATTTACAAAACAATCAAAGCTTAGATTATAGATTTCATTTTATAATTGGCAAATCTGGGAGCAGGTGCATTTATTTATGAGTCAACAAATATTTTCTGAGCACCTGCATTCCAGAAATTACTCAAGTAGCTGAGGGTATAACAGTGAGCAGGGCAGTCTATGCAGCTATCCAGGTGTTGTAGTCAGGGTTTTCAAGGGAATAGATTTAAAACAGGACACATAATTTATAGGACTATTTTATAGTATTTATGCAAAAAGTCAAATGCAAAAGATATGATGCACTAGAGACCCAAAGAAATCAGCTGAGAGCCTGGATTCCACAGCAACATCCTGTACAAGTCCAGCTGAAGACCTAGAGCCCTTAGCAATGTCCTCCACAAGTCCAGGTGAAGACCTTGATCCCTTAGCAATGTCCTCCACAAGGAATCCATCTGGAGACCTTGCACAACAATGTTTCATGTAAGTCTGTATCAAGGATCTGCACTGGGAAGGCCCAAAGGTCAGTGGTGGAAGCTAGAAAGTCTGTGCCAGTGAGATGAAGGATCTGTGCCAGCAGGCTGAGGGATCTGCACTGGAGCCAAGAATGGATGCTTAAGGTAAGGACCAGAGCTCTCCAAAAAAGAAATGTAGCCATCCCCAGCAACAGCGAGGACCTGAGCTGCTCCGACAACAGCTGAGTACATATGAGGAAAACCAGCATGACAAGCTTCTCCAGGAGGATCAACAGCACACCATCTTCCCCTCCTGTTCTCCTTTTATACCACTGGTTACAATCCTCAGGTGGGCCACCCACACCCACGCTGATTCAGTGCAGCTGGGTGTTACAAGTTGACCATTAGTTAATCTACTACACCATGTGTGGCTAAAGCTGCTGCCACAGTCACCTTACTCCAAAGCCCACCCCTAATACAGGGCTTAACACTTGCCACCAGAGACATCAACCAGTCAAATACAATGCAGCAGTAAGTAGCCAGAGTGAGCCAAAAACACCAGGTCACCACCAAGGGGACTGAGGGGACATCACACACGGGCAGTCTGGTTCCAGGCAAGGCTCTAGGTTTTGCAGTCACTTGGGCTGCCTTGCTTTAACTTAAATCTAAAGAACCATTGGCAATATCCCCTAAGCGTGGCCTGAACTGGACAACTCACTTGTCTGAAAGAAGAATCATCAGATAGCAAGCCCATCCACACTGCAAGACAGAGCCCAGGCGATGGACAATGGTCTATGGGGCTCTCAGCCGACACAGGAAGGAAGATGTGGTACCTTGAGACAGGAGAGGGGGCCACTAGTGACACTAGCATCAGGACCTGCTTCTCTGTGTTTGCTCATTCATCTTTTCACTCAACAAATATGAAGGAGCCCCTGGGGAGCAGGCTGGAGTCTGGAGGTGCAGCTGCTACAGGGCTGACACTTCTGCTGCACTTGGCTCTCTCAACACACTAGGCCCCCTTTTCCTGCTCTCTAGCTGTAGTTTCTAGTTCAGGTGGTTCCTAAACCAAAATCCCGTTAAGGGATGGTTCTCAAAGCAGGTGCCCAGGCTCAACAGAACTGCCTACCAAAGCTCGGACTGCAGGGGCCATCCCCACAGCACCAGCCTCGGTAGGGGGTGCACAGGAGTAACAAGACGCACCTCTAACAAGTCCTTGTTTGGCACAGGTGCTGCCCATCTGAGCGCCACACTCTGTGAATGCAGAGGAATAAAAAGGGTGTCTGAAGCCCTAAGACCAGGAGCTCCCCAAGCAGAGGCAGGCACAGGCAAGTGCAGCGGTTACTAAAGTTATGCCACACACCGCCCTTCATCACCAGGAGACAGAGCTGGGCTCAGTGCGGAGGCCTGGGCTCCGGTCCCCATGCTGCTCCCTCCCCTGCACACCCACGTGTGACCCTGGAAAGTCCACTTGGCCCCTCTGAGCCTGTGTTCACCTCTGGAAAATTAAGACATTTGGCTCTGACCATTTATAAGACTTCTTTTTCTGGCCCTAATCACCTGTAATCACATGATACCCAAACCCCTGGGAGGGCGAAGGGACAGATTTTAAGGTTCACATCACTATAGATGCAGTGGGGGCAATGCCTGGAGTTGGAGGGGAGTGCTCCAGGTACAGTGCTGATGCCGTGAAGAACCACAGGCAGGGACTAAGCAGGACATGTGACCGGCATGTGGAGGGAGTAAGACCATCCCTGAGGCAGGCAGATCACAGACGGGGTGGGACTCGACACCGACACGGACACCGACATGGGTGAGGCCCTGAGGAGGATCCCGAAGCTTCCACCTCACTGAAGGCAAAAGTGATAGCTTCAGAAAGGGAGTGGCCAAGGGGATGGGAAGGAAAAAGTGTGGCAGGATACTCGCCAGGGACCTGTGGAAGAAACCCTCTGACGGGGAACCAAGCACAGCAGTCCTCTCACCTAAGGTTCTGTGTTTCTGAATTTCAGTTATCTGTAGTCAACTGTGGTCAGAGAATATTACCACTGTTCAGTGATCCAGTGGCACCCAAGCCCATGGCCCTCTTCCTGAGGTAGTACTGCCACAAGGCCAGTGGCAGCTGATGCCCTATCACCATGCCTACACCATCCACTCCACCTTGTCATGTAGGCACTGCAACATCTCACCCCATCACAAGGCGAAGGGTGAACACAAGACAAGAAAGAGAGAGTTTGAGAAGAGACCACATTCTCAGAGCTTTTATGACTGTGCATTGTTACACTTGTTTTATTTTATTATGAGATATTGTTGTCAAGCTCTTACTATGCCTAATTTGGAAATTAAACTTTATCCAGACAGACACGGTGGTGCACAACTGTAATCCCAGTACTCAGGAGGCTGAGGCAGGAAGATAGCCATGAGTTCAAGGTCAGCCTGGGCTCCATAGTGAGTTCAAGTTTTAGTGATACCCTGTCTCAAAAAATAAAAAGAAAAAAGAAAAAAAAAATGAACTTTATCATAGGTATGTACTTATAGGAAAAAAATAGTATCCATAGAGTTTGGTACTGTCCATAGTTTCAGGTACCCATGGGGATCTTGGGACACATGCCCTGTAGTTAGGGGGACTAGTGTAGCCTGCTTTGGGTCATGTGCAGCATGCGGGGTCTGGCAGGATTTAATGAACAGCAGTGAGCAACTGCAGCCTTCCCTCAGCATGGGAGCCCCAAAGCGCTGTTGTCAGGAGCCCCTTTCTTCTCCCTAAGTCTGTCCCCTTAGGAGCCAGAGGTACGACCTTTTATTCTGAAGCTCCAGTGTGACAAAAGTCCTTCACCACCCCTTCCCCCACCTGGGCTTTAGCTTTGATAACGGACACAATAGACCAAGGGTGGATCAAGTTGATAGGAGAAAAATGAAAAAACAAGAAAAATTGGAAAATCCTGTGGAACTCAGGTCCCAGGGTGAGTGGGTGAGGGAGGCTGGCCTGCCAAAGACAGGCTTTAGATGGTTTCTGATAAAGTCCCTGGAGATAAGTGTCCTGTGTTTGTCCAGGGCTTAGAGAGCTTTAGCCAAGTCTGATCACAAAGGGGCCCTCTGTCAACAGTCCTTCAGGCCACTCATAGGGCTGAACAAACACTACAGTAACAAGTCCTTCACACCTGTGGGGCTTGGGGAAGCCCCCCCACTTCTTTGTCAAGAAGGCAGACAAGAACTGCTGGGAGGGGGGCGTGGCCCCCTACGGGATCAGGGCCTCTTGGGCAGCCGGAAAGGGACTGGGTGGGGACGAGGTAAGTCTGCGTTCTGCAGTGTCCTGCCTCCCTTCTGCAGAAATGTGAGCTTCCACTGGGTAGGGAGATCCTGAGAACTGGCAGGAGAGGGCATTTCTCCAGGCTAGGACCAGGGCCACAGGCAGGATTCAGGTGCTAAGGTCAGACGGTCCAGAGAACACAGTCAGGGCACTGTGACTGTCTCCCCTTGTGGGGCCATTGCAGCCCCCCCACCCTGCAGGGCCATCTCTCAAATCTACTTGACCTCACCGTCATTTTTTCCACTGAATTTTTTCCCTCTGTAAACATGTTAGCCTTTTCTTTCCCCTGCCCTTTTTTGGCTGCTACGCCTCCCCCTCAGGCTTTGAAATGATCCCCTCCTAACTAACGTCTCCCAGACCCTTTGCTCAGGACAGCTCAGGGCTTCTGCACAAACACCCTCCTCCTTCCCACAGGCTGGGCAGGCAGGCCCCTTTCTGCAGAGGAAATGCCGAGAAGGCTTTGGTAAGCCCGGAGCAGTCATCAATTCTTTGTCTGCAGTGTTCCTTAGATCCTCCCTCTGCTGTTCCCTCTCCAGAGCCCCACCCCAGGCAGCCAGGCAGCCTGGTCAGAGGGTGGGCTTTGGCCTGCCCTGTCACCTCCCTTAGGATGTCAACCCTAGCCCAGTAGGTGGTTTTTCCAGCTCCAGGCCTTCCCTTCCTCCCACCAACCCTCTACCCCAAATCACACTTCAAACATTCCTCACATCTTGTCACTCCCTGTTCTGGAAACTTCTACAGATGTATACTGCCTACAAGATGCAAATCCTCAAGGCTAAAATGGTCGCAGAATGGAAGTCCAGAGATTAGTGACCTGGCTTCTGCGGTATAAAACAACCCTGCTGAACTCACTCTCCCACTGCCACCCACACTGGAGATCTATCAAATAGAGAAGGAGGATATTTGCTGCCTTCCAAGATTTCCCAGTTTACCCTCCAGTCATGGAAAAGATAACTAACATCTCTTCTCTAAGACAGAGACGTTGCCACCAACCTGGTCATGGTTAGTGACTAACTCCTCACCTAACAACTTTCAAGGCTCTCTCCAGACCTCCGGCAAATCAGGAGGGTGGCATGGGCCTAGGCAGAAAGACACTTGATAACCCCACCTCCACGGCTGCCTGGCCGCTGGAATTCCTTCCTGAAGGCAGAGAATTCTCAGAGCAGAAAGAGTTGTCTGAGCAAAGCTTCCCCCACAACCTCCCTGCCATGAAATCGTCTTCGCCTTGGGATTTGTCCACCCTGCCAGATGCCTCCTTACAGCAACAGCGGCTCCCTTCCAATTTTGCTCCCCAGAGATGGTGTGCCCGCTCCACGCGCGCTCTTCAAGGAACATATGAGGGCTGATTTGCCAGAGGAGCCAGCCAAACCTGGCTCCCGGCTCCCTGGAGTCACTTCCCATCTGTAATGGGTCCCATCACTGAAGCTAGTGCATGCCAGCCGGGAGAGCCAAGGCGGGACCCAGCCGCGGCGGGGGAGGCTGGCTGCAAGGGGGTTTAATGACTTGCAGCCACTCTGTTGTCCTACACTAGGCAGGAGATGGTGCAATTCCCCGACACCTTCCCCTCCCCTCATTCACCACCCCCACCCCACCCCCGCCCAGGGCCGCATCCCTCTCTCCTTGACCACTTATTTAATTGAGCTCGCTAGTTCACTGTGCCTTGGGTTGGAAGCTCCAACGGCCAGCCTAAAGCGCTCAGAAATTCCATACTGCTCTCTGGCCTGTGAGCGCCCTCCGTGGAGGTTCCTACTCAGGGAGAGGGAAAGGGGGAAACAGGGGTCCTGGTGAGCCATTCTGGTCCAACGCCAACGTACCTTCTCATTTTCCTAATTCACTCTCCAACTACAGTTGCCAGATTTCACACACACACACACACACACACAAAAAAAAAAAAAAAAAATTACAAAACAAACAGGATGCTCAGTTAAATGGGAATTGTAAGAAATAATTTTTAGTAAAGCATGCTGAGGACTGCATGGCAATCTTCTCTCCAACAGGTCCTGAATCCCTGTCAAACCTCTGCGTTCAGTTCGCATGACAGTTTTTATTAAAGGCAACTCTAATTTTCTTAGCACCTGTGAATCCCAGAAGAGGTTAAAAGCGTTCCCCCAAAGCAACAGGCCCAGCATGTAGAACTTCTATTTGGGTTTAGTTTTTCTACGTGTGTGGTTTTGTTTTGTTTTGTTTAACACAAAGGGTTGTCTCATCTTTAGGTCTTGTTTGGTTAGTGCCAATTTGTCCTAATCAATTATCATTCTCCATCTACGAATGAGAACAGATACCCGGTGCCAGAGACCATGTGAAGGTGTGCAAGAAGGGGAAAGATGCTGCTCATCAATATGACGTAGAAACTCTTTTCCCTGCTGTGGACCACCAGCCACCACTCTGCCCCACCCAGGCTCCCAGTGAGGTCCTGAGATTCCCTAGCACATCCCGACCTCACTTGCAAAGATCTTCACATGGCTGGGGGCCAGGGAGGAGGACAAGAGAGAGGAAAGCAAGTACGATCCAAGTGGTCCAATACCTTTACCAAAATGCTGTTTTCACTGGGGCTCTTGTAATAGAACTGATCAAACTCTGAAGCCCAATTCTGAATTCAGTTGTTTTACTCAAACCAGCAGGTACAATGTAGAGACCCATAAAGTGCTAATGAGATTATAATTACCGACTTTCATTAAAAATCACCAAAAAATGCAAAAAAAAATGTAGGTGGCCTACCATGGAACAGAGGGAGTGATAGATAGAAGACAGCAAGTTGGGCATGGTGGCGCATGCCTGTAATCCCAGCACTTGGGAGGCTGAGGCAGGAG
>NW_004955783.1:0-4950 GCF_000276665.1 Chinchilla lanigera
GTGATGGTGAGCCGAGGAGTGGTCAGCGGTCGAAGGGTGGACACTGCGCTCACCCACCGCACACAGATCGCCCGGCAGAGAGCGCTGGCGTGGGGGTGGGGTGAATCACCGTGCTCTGAAAATGGTCTCATGTCTGTTGTACTGCCACTTCAAGAATTCCAGACACAGGGGGCTGGGGATTTAGCTCAGCGGCAAAGCACCTGCCTGGCAAGTGCAAAGTTGTGAGTTCGGTTGCCGGTACCGGAGAAAAACCAAAAAAAAAAAAAAAAAAAAAAAAAAAAAGAATTCCAAACACAAAAAAGCAGGACAGTGAGCAAAGCTCTATTTTGATTGGTTTTAAAAGTCAAAACTGCTAAACGTCCCAACAATGTTTTGGGGCCCTCTGGTTCAGCAATGGCCATAGCAGCATGAAAATAATGGAAAACTTAGTTTCTCTGAGGTTACTCGTTCAGATTATCCCTCTGCCACCTGACTCAGCCACACCACCATCCTGCCACAGGATGACAATTACTGTTCAACTTTTCTTGCCCACGTTATTTCCTAACCGTTTTAGAGTTTCAGGTTCCTACTTCTGCAAGTTCCAGTCAGTTCCAGGAAATTGCTATTGAGGACTCATTCGGCAAACTGTGACAGTAGCATACCTTAGCTCTGTGAGCCATGTGCTTTCTGTCCCTGTGACTTCTCTGCCCTTGCAGCAATAGTGCCACCATAGAGCACTAGGAAAGGAACGCTCCTTTAGTGCCACGGAGGCACTAAAACTGGACGGGTTTCATCTCACAGATGTAGTTTGCCACCTTCCATGGTAGAAACCGCTCAGATATGGTCACTGTGAACGAGACCATTGTGTTGCCTAGGTAAGCAGGCTGTACCTCGCACTAGGACGTAAGGTCTGCTCCCGAATGAGGGCCAGTTTCAGTAATCCCCTTGTCATGAGGACACCGCCACAGAAATAATGTCCTGGGACGTCAAGGCTCAGCTGTAAAGAGCCTCACAGCTTCGGCCAAGACCTCCTGAACGCTTGCCTTGGGCATTCCATGTGTGGAGTTAGCGCCTCTGCCAGGGTAAAGCAGTGGGGAAACACCTGCTGATGTTCCCTGGGACAGCAGCCACTGCCCCGCGGGCTGGAACATCGACAATAAGAGATAAAGACAGTCATCCAGGTTTCAGTTAATTCTATATTTTTGTACAATTACTTTTTCAAAAAATACTTATTAGGTTGTATTTGACGTGTCTCTCACATGTAAGGAATGTAAATGATTTAGCGTAATGTATTTACTATTTTTGCAAATCTAACATATCATTCTTTTGTTAATCAAAATCAAACGTTATAAAACACATCGCACCCTCACAGCAGATGTTACCTATGCACAGTCATCCTAGAGCAGGGCTTGTAGACGGGGGATTCACGTGCACTGCGTTGGGAATTCTCCCCCTGAAGCCATAAGGGGTGGAGCTCAGCACTCATTTTCATATAGAACATCTGATTTTAGAAATGAATTACCAACACTAGTGGAAGAGGCGACGTAGTGTACCTTTGGTTGTAACTGCTACAGGTAGGGGATATCGGGTTGGTCACCAGGCCATGTACAGATGTGACTCTGTGTAAATATGATATTATTTGATCTGTCTGAATAGTTGCAGACTTCTGATGTGCTTGTAATGAAATTACATCCAATATATTTGAATTAAAATTTTTGTTACTATTAGATTTGGGCTAGGAAGCTAAATGTGTTTTAAATAAAAACAATCTTTTCATCTGGCTTTTTTGGGTTTTTAATAAGAAGTGACATGTCTGTGAAATACAATTATGAGTACCTGTTTCAAATTCAGAGAAAACTAAGAGAATATGGAAAATAAGTCACAGAGCCATTAATAGTTGTTTTCCTGTTGCTTCCTTTTGTTTACATGGAGACAGAAAAAGAAGAAAGTCCCATTTTTGTGCACAGTGTACACTCAGGTTGCTCATACATTTGCTGTTATTTGAGATATAAAAGATGAATGTGTGACATGCTTGTAACAATTACTAACACTCCCACCTAGGGAAACAGGAAATAAAGTCTTTTCATGAACCTAGAACCTTAAATATAATACAATAAGTGAATGTTCTTTCCTGGAGCACTGCTATGACCCAAATATGAACAATTTTCTTCATTTCATTCTATGGTTCTGAAAAAAAAAAAACAGATGTCAGCCTTGGCTTGTAAAATCAGCAGACACCTTTGTATGTTTGGGCCAAAAATCCCTGAAACAGATCCAGAGAAAGCAGCAGTTCGGACGGGAGATTACAATATGTTTGGACATTCCATATTGCACTGTGTATAGGAAGCATTTGAGTTACACAGTGGTGTGTACCTGTGTCTGGAAAAGTTCAGACCCCCGACAGAAGAACAGACGTCATGTGTATTTGGGTGCACTCTAAACAAGAAGAAATACATCAACATAGGAAAGACATAATTCGATCACTAAAGAGTAAACAGACATTCACTCACCACATTAGAGTTCTGGCTTAAGCACAAAATAAAAGTCACAAATACTATGCACATATTTTTCAAGAGACATATGCATAAAATTTTGAGATAAATTAAGCCACCTATAGGCTGAAAAGCTTGAAAGTGTGTTGTTCTCAGATTCTATTATTGTTAAACTTAGAAGAGAGCATTTTGCCAGCACTATTGGACTGATATCCCAAGGGCTGAATTAAAATAAGACTTGCACCATATGCAGACGTCTGAAAGCTTGCTCGTTGGATGCTATCACAAACAGTCTGCTGCACAACAGCCCAACCTTTTTGCTTCTTTCTCTAGGGGCTCCCAAAGGTAAAAAAGTATTTTTCATAAAGTAGGTTTTCTTCCTAAGTGGCAGTACACATAGAAAAAATAAATGGAACCCTGGTAAAGCAGGTACCGTGCCCTGGAGGCCGGACATTGCCACCATTCTGTGTGCCCACAGCCAGGTGGAGCAGGGAGTCAAGGGCACGGCGTGGAGAGCACAGACAGCCTCTTGAAGGCTGCAGCTCACCTCAAGGGATCTCTTTGAACAACAGGTTCAGACATGCCTACTGTGTGCTGCATTAGTTTTCACTGTTTTTAATAGGGAGAAGAGACCGACTCCAAAATTCTGAAATGATATCTTTGTAAACTTTAAACTATTCTTAGAAGAATGTTGAGAGAAAATATAAACTTAATTTAAAAGGCAATTACCTACCTGAATGTATCTTTATAAAACAATACAAACCTAGATTAGTTTAATTGTCAAGTGGCAATTACTTTTATTGCCAGTATTGCCTAGTTGGTATTTTATATGGAGGCTCAAGTTAAAATGAGATTTGCTAAAAGGGAATTTATATTATCTGGATCGGAAAATTTCTTATATATTGTTGAACAGGAGATAGAAAGAAAACAAGGAATTATAAATAATCTTTCAATACTGCAAATTGTTCCCCTATTTGTACTGAACCAGTAGCTAACATGCTCTATATTAGACCAATGTCATGATAAAACTGCACTATGCCCTTGCTCACAAGGCAGAATGTATCATAGGCTAATTTTTTAATTTGAAGTCAGCTGTTATTTATGATGGTTTTGAAACTCTAAGTAGCAAATCTTTGATGTTATTAAAAAGCTTCTTTTTCGATCACTCCTATTGATTATTTTTCTTCCTATAAATATATGTATGAAATATACAAACACATTAATAATCTCAGTCAGATTATATCATTATTTATGAATGTCTAAATCCTAACAGTATAGTTCCTGGAATCCTTGCTTTGATATACTTTCCCACTTTTTTCCATTTAAAAGGCTCTTTCATTGATGTTTTTCTAGTTTTAGACAGGCAAACACATTATTGAAACATTTCACATTTAAAAATCAAGCTTCTTAGGTTAGTTTAGCCTAGCTTACAATACTTTTCTATTTGAAATTGGAAAAGTAAAATGTCAAGATTTTCGGGATCATTGTCAAAAGCACATTAACTTTTCCCTGTAATGGAAAGGAAACAGCGGTGATGCCTTGCCCAAAGTTCACTTCTGAAGACTTTCACACAGCTCCTGTACACGTCCATGTGGAAAACTACTGCAGCACAGCAGTGAAATGTCACCGCAGGTCACTGGAGCTTCAGCAAGAGCCTTTTATGATATTTGGTAACTTGGAAATGCGAGTCTCATCTACCTTCTCGGAGTCTGAGATACACACTGAAGATTCAGATCCCCACAGACTTGTATGCTGCCATAAACAAAAGCCACAACTGTCCTTTGGAATTGTACTCCATCATTCTTGAAGGAATAAGGGAGATTGTTTTTCTTAACTGTATTCCTTATCAACATAGCCCAAATAATGCAAGCGTACTGGATTATTCTGGGAATCCCAATCCTGAAGCATTGCATGCAATGCAAATCATTCAAGCTAAAATGCGAACCAAGGGGCCAGGGATACAGCTCTCTAGCAGAGCACCTGCCTGGCAAGTGTAAGGTCCTGAGTTCCATTCCTGGTACCAGAAATAAAAAATAAAATGAGAATCAAAAGGAACTTCTTAGGGGCTAGGGATTTAGCTCAGCAGCATAGCGTCTGCCTGGCAAGCAAAAGATCGTGAGTTCAATTCCTGGTACCAGAAAAACACCAAAAAAAAAAGAACAAAAGGAACTTCTTAGATTTTCATGTGTTCCATCAATTCATTGCTCAAGGATCCATTCATATTTTTATAGAAAACTATATCAAATAAGAATAACTATACAGAATATTAGCAGACTACTGCATTTATTAAAAGCATTTGACATTGGAATTGGAAAACCATGAATTCAATTCCTACCATCTTGCATTATTTAGCACTTGTTTAACTTTCCAGAGGTTAATTTCCTCAGTAGTAAAATGAAGATAATGCCTCTTAAGCTTGCTTGATGTTTTCAACAACAATCTTTCATTTCTTTCTTTTTTTTTTTTTTTTTTTTTTTTT
>NW_004955783.1:5145-21279 GCF_000276665.1 Chinchilla lanigera
ATTTCAGTCCATACTTGGCTGGCTCCAAGGCAGAGAGGCACATGGCAGAGGGCAACAGTTCATGGCTGTGGAAAACAGCAAAAGCAGGAAGAGCAAAAAGGGAGAAGCAGCAAGAGCAAGCCCCCCCCACACTTATATCATATGCAGGCTGCCTGCCCCAGGGCAGGTGTAGCACTCACACCCATAATCCCAGCACTGGACTATGGCTCAATCATAAACTCTAGCAGCCCGTCGCATGACAGCATGAGGCTTTGGGGGCACATGGAGACACAAACCATAACAGTAACCTTCCAGGAATTCATCAAGGCTCAGCACCTGCAAACAGAAGTGGCTGTCAGCAAAGGCCTCTATCAGCAAGAGACTTTGTCCTGGACCTCATGGTTCCAAGTGCAGGGAGAAATGATGCCAAAGAGCTGAATATAAATAAAGACATGATGGCGTACTCTGATAAGTGCTTGTAAAAGGAGAATGTGGCTGGGAGAAAGACACAGCTGGCCTGCGGCGGGGAGGTGAGCAGTGCCCCTGGGACCCCGCTGCGTCCACCAATGCAGTCCCAGCTGGCTCTGGGGCTCTGTGACCCTGGGGCTTCAGTGAAGCTCGGAGCAGGGCAGCCAGTGCGGGTCTCCTCCACAGCTTCTCGCCTCCGTTGGAGCAGGGGTCGGGTCCTCACCTGGAGTGCGGCTGCCTGTCTGACTCTGTCCTGCTGCACTGGCCTGACTCTGGAGGCTCCGGCTGCAGGTATTTCCCGGCTGCTCCCCCCCCAGAGTCCTTGGACTCGACCTCCTCAGCCTGCTGAGCCTGTCCCGCCCTTCCATGGGCCAGACTCCTTCGCGTTCTTTAGGTCTTTGATCAAGTAATATTTTGCCAGGGAGGCCTTTCCAGAGCAGCACTGTTACACTTGGGACCGCAGCCACAACCCTACCGGCGTCCTCAGCCCTCTTCCCTGCAGAGTCACTTTCCCCTGTGACTCAGACCATTCACACGCAGAAGCTGCTTCCTGCCTCACTGACTGCCATCCCGCGGCGCTGCAAACTCCGGGAGGAGGACAGCTGTCCCTCCTCGCTTGCTGTCACGTTCACAATGCTCGCAGAAGGCCTGCTGAACAGGAAGTGATCGGGAAACCCTGTTGATTGGTGTAATCTGAGCAGAGATTATCTGAGCACCTGACACTGATGCTGGGAAATGACCAGGAGTAAGAAGAGGAGAGGAAAGAAGCCAGGCAGCGGGGACTCGGGAGGAGCAAGCCCTGGAACTGGCAGGCCCTCTGTCTGGGAGGAGCAGAAGTTGGAAGACACACGGTGCAAGCTGCCTGCTTAGGAAAGGAGAAAGTTCTTAATATTCTCCTTCATGAAGAGAGGAAATAAGACAGTCAAAATTCGGGAAAAATGAAAGAGAAGAAACATTCAGTGGGGTTTCATTATAGCCCGTGAAACAGAGAGACAGTAAGGAAAAAAGCAGGGAAAGTAAAGGAAACAAAGATGGATGAAAGCGAGGAAGTTTAACAAAAAAAGAGTTTACCTAAAGTGCAAAAAGAATCTCAGAAGGGAAAACAGAGAGATCAACCCAGGATTCAACAGACAGGTACAGAGACTGAAAGAAAAAGTAAAACCAAAAATTAGAAGGTCATCCTTTGTTGGGTCTTTTCCGACAGACAGTGAGTTCAGAGACAGCAAGGCCGGGGGCTACGGATGGGGTGCAGCAGGTGGAGAAGAAGAGTGCCTGAGAGGAGACCCAGGGACCTGGGGGTGCGCGACACCCCTGAGGGGCGGTGGAGGAGGACAGGGAAGAGGACTTGGAGCTCTGCATTTGCAGACCAGGTTTCTGAAGTGCTGGAGACCAGCAGGGAAGTGCAGCTAGCAGGCGGTGGAGGCCAGCAAAGCGGTGCGCTCCAGGCCTTACTCCCTTGCTCCTATCATATCTCCGTGAGGGCGCGTTCTTTAATTTGAAAAGTGTGCTGTTACCATTTGCACGTTGCTCACTTCTCTGAGCCTTGCTTTCTGCACCGGTTGCGTCCCCACGCCTCCTCGTCCTCCACTGACGGTGCTGACAGCATCCAGTTCTGCTGCTCATGCTGGACCCCTGTCGGCCACCCAGGCCCTCTGGGACTCTCGGCTCTGGAGCACGCCTCATCCCTTGGCCCCTTGCCTGGCTGACTCCAAGGATAAGTGGCAGCAGCTCCACCACTTGATCCATATTTCATTTTCTATTTTCAAAACCTCTCCGGCGAGCGTAAGCATGTAATTTATTGTATCAGCCAGGGCCATGAGAAACATGCCTGCTGTGGGGCAGCTTTCCCTCGGGAGATTGTCCTGCCTCAACTGGCCTGGTGTCCCCACCTCCGTGCCTCCGGGACACGGGGCAGCATGGAGGAGGAAGTTCCCACCCAGCTCACAGGATCAGCGGCCCCAGCAAAGGGCTGAGCGTGTGGCTACCGTCTGACATGTGCACAGAACTGCATCTGGCGATATCCAGGGTGAGGCAGTAGAAGCCACCAACACTCACTGCTGTCCCCGGTCATCGCAGGCAGAAACCACAGTGCATGATGTGTGTGCTGGTTTCTCAGTTACCGCTGTTTTGTTTAAAATACCTGGCCATTTATCAGAGGAATAGCTTTTCTTTTTAATTGGTTTTTACTAAAGAAATCAGTGCTTTAGATAACTACAGGGAAGACTTCCTTGTGATAAGCCAAATGTTTCATAACGTATTCGGTGCCGCTTTTTGGAGAAACGCAGTCAGCGCTCGTCATTCATGCTGGTGATGCTCCAGGAAGTCGCTACATCCCTGAATTAGCAAGTAAGGGAGCACTGTTCCTCGGGAGACTCAGAGTTCAGCTCTGCGAACGTCCGGTCCCAACTCACCCACCCATCGGGGTCTGACCTTGTTGCAACTGGTGAAGACACTTCTGTTCTGGACGCGGTACTGACTTGTCCTAAATGCGCTTTTGCCTTCTCTGCGACTTCAGGACCAGGAGCTCCACACCTGTGCGGCGCGGCTCAGCCTGCAGCGCGCCCTCCTGTGGGTCACAGAGTGCTTGCGCTAAGCCGCGCTGGCTCAGGCTGCCTACAGTCCACGCTGTTTTCTTTTTAGCCATAACTATAGATTTTTTTTTTTTTATTTCAATTTTATGTTTTTGGGTCATGTAGTATGAGGTTTTGTGGCAGTAAGATCAGAAGAAAAACACGTAGGTATTGAAAAACTGCGGCGTTAGACAGACAACAGAAGGACAATTTTCACACAGTGTGAGAGGTGAAAGGAGGGTTAGGGTGAGGGTGAGGGTTAGAGCCCTTGTTCTACCACGTTTCAGGGACTCGGGTGTGCAGGGTGTCACATCTCCAGTGCCCTGTGCGGTCTGTGAAAGCCCATGGAAGTCCTGTAAGGACTGATTTGTGCTTTCCTCGTATTCCCAGCTACAGAATGGATGGGTAATAGTGATCAGCTCTCCAAGGAACCAGTTCACCCCGGAAACTCTCACACTGTGTTCTTGGCACATGTAGAGGAGAACAGCCTCTGTCGCAGGTGTGCCAAGTCCTCTAGGCAAGTCCCGTCCACTTTTAACCTCCTCTATCCCAGCATTCCATGGTGCAGTCAGTTGTCTGTTGCTATGACAACAAGCCTGAGGTAATCAGCAAGGAGCAGGAAAGGTTCCTCCTGGCTGAGTCGTTCAGAGGTCTCAGGTCGTGGTCAGCTGGCTTTGAGTTTGGGAGGCTGTGGAGAGGCAGATGTCATGGCAGGGAGCACATGGCTTGGCTGAGCTGCTCACCACATCACAGCTGTGGAGTTAAGACAGAAAGGACAGTGGTCCCAGAATCCCCTTGGAGGCCACACCCCCAGTGACCTCACTTCCTGCCAGGTTTCCCGCCTCCTGAAGGTTTCAGCACCTCCTCCAGGGCAGGGGCTGGGGTGCACACACTTAGCACATAGGGCTTTGGAGGACGCTTCAGATCCAAACTGTAAGCCCCCGGTACCCTCTGTACCCAAGCACACGTTCAGGTGTTAGGAGTCTCTTCCACCCCGGTCTCCTCGCTGTGGCCCAGACAGTTATGTATTCCAGGCCATACTGCCAGTCCCCACTTAGATGTTCAGGAAGTGGCACACACTGAACCAAGGTAGGTCTCACGGCCCACCCTCTTGGTCCTGCTGCCCTCCGAGGCTTGTCCACTGCAGTCAGTGCCACAGTCTCTGTCCTTGCTTTGCCACTTCCATGAACATGAGCGCCCTGTGACCATGGCTCTTCTCCCACACCACCTCACTGCCTTTCTTTAGGACAGCCTCTTGGAAATCAGTTCCTGCGTTTTCTCGGAAGCATCATCTGCCAAACTCCGTTCCACCCCAGAGCCATCGACGTCACCCAGGGCAGCTTGGCGAATATAAATCATTCTTCGGGTCTCCTTTGAACACTCCCCTAAGACACCTCTCCAAGCCCCTCCTCTCCATGTTCCCCAGCGGACACTCTGCTTCCGTTTATATCCAGTTTTCATGTGTCTGCTGCCTGTCTTATTCACTACAGCAGAGCTCCATCGGGAGCTGGCAAAGTAATGCCCTTGGGACGTTTCCCGGGAACGAGGCCACACCTGCTTGTTTATGCATCCTAGATGCTGCTTCTGCGTCACAGGGACGGGCTGGCTCAGCAACAGAGACATATGGTCAGCACAGCCTACGCTTTCACTCTCAGGCCCTTTAGCAAGGTGTGCTGGCCTAGCCCTCACCACTGGCTGGGCGAGGCTGGGGCTTCTGCCTCTTACTCCCAGCTGCCTTCCACCCACCTCACGGAGCACCATACAGAATTAGTTCTCGAACGGACAGTGAATACTGGAACTTTGGAAATGACGCACCTACATAAATTTCCATAGTCAAAAAATGTTCAAATTCTTTTGTGTCTGTGTGAACAGTTTGATCATAACGATTAAATCTTAACAGTTTAATCTTAATTCCTTCATCCTTGATCCTAATGCCTTCAAAGGCTGTTCCAAATCACCCTTCCTCCACTGCAGATATTTCTGCATGGTCTTCGAGGACGAGTCTTTTTTGAACTCACTTGAATTTGACCTGTTTGAACTTTGCTCACTTCATTCCTCACTGCTTTTCCATTTTGAATATTGAGTCAATCTTTCCTAAGTGGTCCTGTCCTCATCCTCCTCAGAGGACGGATTCATCTGCAGACTTGATGAAGCTTTTCCTCCTTCATGTTCCAGGTCATTGGAGAGAGGCTTGGAAGCACAGAGGTGACCCCTCATGCATAGTGTGTCCCACCTTTCTGCGACACTAACCCATCCAACCCTCTACAAGCTTGCCCTGCCTACCAGTCCCTCTGCCCTCTGCGCTGCTTGGAGCAAAGCCTCATTGCTGTGGAGCTCATTTAAAGTTTTAGGGAAAAAGTATCTTGTCTCTGCTTCACTAAAATAATGGAAAACAGCAGATGGGGGTCTTTAGACATGAAACCTCGCTTGTATGTGGAAAATGGTACTTTCGGTTCATGCAGTCAACTCTGCAATGCCGCTTTCCACAGACAGTGTGCCAAGCATGCCAGCTGGTCACCCTTGTCTTGTCACAGGGCCCACTGTCTGTGTCTGTGTTCCAGTGCCCTTTGTGTCTGTGGTCTCTGTCCTGTGTTGAGCAATTACCAAAGGAAGAAGCTCATGGTACTATTTCATAGAATTTTCCTTTACTCTGTTGTTAAAGCCCAATTTGAGCCTTCTCTACACATCTCTAGAGGAAAACGTTGTTTTTCTTTCAAATGATGCTCCCAGAAGGAAATGTAGGTAAAATATTACATTGTTTCATGGCTCCCATTCTGAAGCTGGACCGGTGGCTTCCCACTGACCTTCAAAATAATATAAAATTCTTAGCTGGACGTGGTAGCACACCACCATAGTTCCAGTCCTTGGGCAGGCTGAGGCAGGAGACTCTAAGTTTGTGCCCAGCCTAGGCAACTTAGAAAGACCTTGTTTCAAAGCACAAAAATGGTTTGGGAATGTAGCCCAATGTGAAAGGCCCTGATTTACTTCCCAGGTACCAAAAAAAGAAAGTAAAATAAAACTCCTAATGTGATATTCACGATCATCTCCTTCTTACCTTGTCCTCTGCAGCTGAAGACTTTAAAGCAGCCTTAAAGCTGAGGGTGCTGATGAGCAAACACATTTACTAGTGTAGTATCTTCACAGTAAGGAACATCACTGAAAATAATTGCTGGAAACACAGACCATGCACTTTTACTGGAGTAGTACTTTGCCATTCTCTTTATTTTACCACTGTAATATTATCATTTCTAAGTATTTTAAAGCATTTTCATGAACAGTAAGCTTGGGCCCAGTGGCTGTGGTGGTTTGGGAGAGTATGGGGAAGTTCTTTTAATGTTTAAGACTAAGTCACCAGGCAAAGTGACAGGATACCTGGAAGAAGATGATGTGATTTCTAAATTCAAAAGATCACTTTATTGGGAAAAATGCTTTGTATTAGCTAAGTAACAAAAATTACTGGATGTAATTTGCATTGCTGCTGGTGGTACAGTGGCACACACCTGCAAGCCCAGCCGTTTAGGAAATGAGGTGGGTCACAAGTTCAAGGCTAGACTGGACAACTTAGCAAGAAGTATGCTTAAAACAAAAAATTTTTAAATGTCCAGGATATAGCTCAATAGTTGCGTGCTTGCCTATCATGAGTGAAGTCCTGGTTTCAGTCCCACACATGGAAAAGTATACAAAATTTACATTGCCAAATGCTAAAATATTTAGCACATACTAAATAGTCCTCAATGTTTTGAAATATTGAAGTTTGTAAGGACACATTTATAAGAAAATGGAGTTAGAAATGTTTATCCTGTCCATGAAATCATTCTCCAGCAGATTTTCTTGAGTGCCTACTATGTACACATAATTTTAGGATTTAATGGGGGTGAATATCAATTTAAATGTTACCAATACAAAGAATTTCTGCAAAGGAAAATGCAAAAGGAAAAAACACACATGTATGGGTAATCAAAGGTATTAACAAGTGATTCATCTGAATAGAACCATTCTGCTGCTGAAGTACGGGTCTGAAGGGCGGAGGAGTTTTGAGGAGTTCGGGAGAGTTTACTGACATGTAACTCGACAAAGTACATATGAAAAAAATCATATTGGTCTTGACTATAGCTGCACCAAAGTCTGGATTTACTGAGTAGGCTGCACCCCGTGTACCTTCCCATCACATAAATAAAAGGACACATGTAACATGCCACTGGAAATGTTCGAGCATTGTACAGTGATTATTTGAACAATGAAAACCAGCTTTTACTGCTTTGACACTTCCTGCCTGAAAGACTTTCTGCATTTGTTTTAGTGTCTCAGAGTCCTCAGCCCTCTGTGAAAAGCAATGTCTAAATATGTACAATCTGCATGTGCTGCAGTAAACTCCCACTGCATCATGGTGACAAGGCTTAAACCTTGGGGGTGAGAAAGCAGTTTCTTTTATGCAGCCTTATGGAACTAGTCCTGAAGTGTGGACACACAGCTAGCCATCCGTTCTCCAGCATGTATGAAGCAGAAAGTAACTGCTTAGCAGCATTTCGGAGTCTGTGATATCATGTCAAGCTACCTCCATCCCTTCGAGCTCTCAGGATAACCAAACTCGGCCCCCATGTGGGGCAGTGTCTTCTGAAAACTTGCAGTCTGTCACCTACTCCGTCTCTTTGGTCTGTAGGACTTTTAGTAAATTGGGACCTTTTCCCCTTTTTCTCATCTAAAAAACTGGAGAAAAGTTAGGGATTATTTTATATAGTTGTTATAAAAGATAATTATTATTTTAGAAGTGATGTATCAGTGTCCTCTGCCCTCTTCAACCCATAAAATAAGCGAGGTCACCAAAACCAGCACGAATGTATTCTGTTATAATTCTGGGGACCAGAGTCAACAATTACAGAGCTGCGAGGTTGGTCTGTCTGGGAGCCTCTGAGACTCTCCGACCTCTCCGTCTCCAGCGGCCAAGGAAGCTGCTGTTGCTGAGCGGGCAGGAGCAGCATGCCAGGCTTAGCCTCCACCTTGACAAGGCACTGTCCTGTCTCTCTGCTGCCGTCCTCCACTTTTAAAGAAAGCTGTCCTGGACGCAGGACGGACCCGCAATCCAGATGACCTCACTGCACAGTTCTGACCTGCGTTACAGGTCCAAAGATAGCCTTTCCATGCAGCTTTACATTCTGGGTTTCTTTCAAATCTGAACTTTGAAGAGGAAAAGAGTCGACTCATTACAATTATTTCATGCAGGGCTCGACACAGAGTAAGTACTCTGGCTGGGGATTTAGCTCAGCCGCACAGTGCTTGCCCGGCAAGCACGAGGTCGTGAGTTCGATTCCCTGTACTGGAAAAAAAAAACAAAAACACAAAAACAACAACAACAAAAAAAACAGAGTAAGTACTCAATGCATAAGAATAAATCTTGGAATGAATTTAAATAAAGATTAGGAGAAAAACTAATTAAAGTTATATAAATTGCAATAAGGAAAGGATAATCTCTTCATTAAATAATGCTGGGAAAATTGAATAGCTACATCCAGAAAATGAATTTAAATTTTCATGTAACTTTATCAAGAAGAAGCAATTCACAATGGATTAGAGTTTATAAGTAAAACCTGAAACTGTAAATCTACCAAACAAAACAGGAGAAAACCCCATGATATTAATCTGGGTAGTGTTTCTGTTTGGTTTTGTTTTGCTTTATTTAATCATAGGCATCAAAACTATGAATAAACAAATCAGATTACATGAAACTAACAACCTCTGTAAACCGAAATAAATGAGACAACTCACAGAATGAGGGAAAATATTTTCAAAATATACATCTGACAGGGGCTCAATATCCCGAATATTTAAGGAGCTCAAGCCATTTAATAATAAGGAAAGAAGTAACCTAGTTTACCAAAATATGGGCAAAGGACAAAAGTAGGTACTTCTTAAAAGAAGACAGAAATGGCCAACAGGTAAATGAAAAACATCACTGATCATCATAGGCACACTAAGTAAAACCATGATGAATTATCACTCACACATATGTTGTAATAACTGCTATCAGAAAGTGAAGCCAGGTGTTATGGCGCATGCCTATAATCCCAGCATTCAGGAGGCTGAGGCAGGAAGGTTTTGGCAAGTTTGAGGTCAACCAGGGCTACATAGTGAATTTAAGGGCCAGCCTGGACTTCATAGCAAGACCCAGACTCAAAAAAAGAGAAGAAACAAGGAAAGAAAGAAAGAGAGAAGAGAAAAGAAAAGAAAAAAAAGAGAAATGATAGTGAAGATGTTTAGAAAATAGAAACCTTGCACCCTGCTGATACAAATGTAAATTAATGTGTGGTCATTATGCAAAACAATGTGGAAGTTCCTAAAAAAATAATTAGCAATGGACAATAGAGTTTAGCAGTGCCATCACTGGGTATAAAGGCAGGGTATAAAAGGAATAAGACCAGCACGTCAAAGAGATATTAGCTCTTCCATGCTTACCAGCATCACACACAACTGCTAAGCTACGAAATCAGTCTAAATTTGCACAGTAGGTAAATAGATAAAGAAAACGTGGTACATATACACAATGGAATATTATTCGTCCTTCAAAAAGAAAATCTTGCAACACCGTGGGTGAGCTGAGAGAACACTCTGTGAAGTGAGATAAGCCAGGCATGGGAAGTATCATCTCACTTCTTGCGGAATCTCAGAGAACTGGAGAGAACAGCGGCTCTGGGCAGCCAGCGTGCTGTGCAGCTGTTGATGGAAAGGTAGAAACTTTTAGCTAGATGACAGGAATGAGTTCAAGATAGTTATTACCCAGTACAATTACTGTAATTGATGGTGATGACTCTTACTCCTGAAAATGGTTAAGAATAGATTTCATGTGTTATCACCAATAAAAAGTAGTATAAGGTAATGCGCATGCTAACTAGCTTGATTTAGCTTTTTCAGTGTATGCATAATTTAACCCATGATGTTATGCGTGATAAATATGGAAACTTTCATCAATTAAAATAAATAAATGCTTTTTTTTTACAAAAAATAAGTAGAAACACTTCAGCAACTCAGTAAACATTTTTCACATGGTAGAATCTGTCACTGTTAGCAAGACAATGACTTGAGTTGTGTTACCATGAAAAAATCTGGTAAGTGTAATGTCAGGATTTTAAACAATAAACTTCAAAATTGAAGGGTACATTGTTAATGTAAATTGAGATATTTTCAGAATATAAATACTGAATTTATGATGATTATAGCCTGGTGAATAAGGATGGTCAAAAGGAGCAAGAACATAAGGTATTTCAAAGCTTCTGAAATAATTATTTTACTAGATTTTCAAATTTTAATTTAAATGAGCACCAAGAAGACTAAAACCCATAGAAATACAAATAACTCAGGAAGCAAAATATTAATTTATTTGAAAGTGCAGAAGTCAGTAAAAGACGTGAAAGATACTGTAATAGGGAAAGGTATCCCATGCTCATAGATGGGAAGGTTTAATCTAGTTAATATGTCAGCTCTACAGAAAATAATTTCTGTTCCATACAGTATCTATCAAAATTCCAGTGATGTATTTTGCAAAGAAAGAAAAATCTATTCTACGATTCATATAAAATATCAAAGCATACTGAAAAGCCAAGATAGTTTTGAACACAATAAAGTTAGGTATGTCACACTTCCTAAGCTACATAGACACACAAGCTATCAAATAAAGGGCACAGAAGTAAACCTTCATATATACAGTTAAATGATTTTTAATAAGGATATTGGGATAATTCAAAATGGAAAAGAGTATTCAAAATAATGATGCTGGGAAAGTGAACATTGGTGTATAAAGAGTTAAATTGTATTTAACTGTGAGATATGCAAAAGTAACAAAAATGAGGACTCAAAATGAGCTTAAAAAATAAAAGAAAAGGAAGCCTAGGGGAAATCTTATGACACTGGATTCAACAATGATGTGTGGGCTTAGACACCAAAACACAAACAAAAATAGAAAAATAAATAGCATGACACCAAAATATAAAATGAGTGTGCATTACAGAATACCATCAAAAGTGAAAAAGCTTTGCATGGGAAAAAGCATTTGCAAACTTGGGTAGCACAAATGAACTATATAACAGAAGTCTACATAATACACATGTCGAGTTCTCTTCTAAACCACAAAAAAATTTCAGTGAAGTATCTCAGTAAAATGTCTTGTTATTTTCAAAGTGAATCATTGCACATAAGCACAAGGCTATAATGATAAAAGTTTTTGCAGTCAAATAGCCAGGACTGATGTAGTAGCAAGAAAGACAATGAGGCTCCAGTGGTTTAAAGAAGGGTGCTGTATCAAGTTTGGAACGCTACTCCTCAATTTCTATTACCTGGTAAAGGAAAAGACTGAAGCACTGATTTGCAGGCTCAACTTTAACTCAAACTCATCTTTTTATCTCTAACTGGTTGCTAAATTTTGCTGCATATAGCTTTAAATTTCTTCTGAACCCTAATTTCTTTTTGTTTCCCATATTGATCAGTCAAACACGTTTGGACATGCCACAAAATTAAATTTGTTAGGTTTTACATATTTTGATAAATAATATGAGAAATACGAAGACATAAAGGTTTGTCAGTTAGCTTTGATATTTGCTGCATGATCTATTCATGATGTTGTAAACTGCCAATACAGAGGACACGAACTATCCAGGTCAGCTTCCTGCCCATGCCATTTAATAAAGTTCCAGTGTAGGGATCCCTCCCACTTCACCAGTGGGTGCTGTAATTCCATGTATCGAAGAGGGCTGAGGAAGGCTCATTACTTATCAGGGGTAGAGTAGAAATTAAGTCAGAGAGTACTTTAAAAGCCTGTTCTTTGCAGGATGGGCCCATGGCATGGGTGTAGGGCTAGGAACAGAGCCAGAGGCAAGTGATTCTGCAATCTGTGAGGACAGTGCTGCGGAAAAGTGATGGACAGATGGGAAATCGAGGCCAGGTCCTGACCACTGCGGCAGCCTCCTAGGCAGGCTTGCCTTTTTCTATTCCTTTCCAATTAATCTTTCTAAAATATATTTATTATGCTAGGCTCTTACCCAAAAACCTAATAGTGTTCCTTTGTCCTATACAATTTTACCTCTCCAAACTTTCTTCAGGATTCCACAACTCAGACCTTGTGTTTGAAGAGACTGTTTTAGTCATTATTCGCGAGCCACCCCACACCCTTGCCCGCTTCTGAATTCATGCAGCCCGCACTGAACTCTCGTTCCTCTGACCTCTGATAAAATTTACTGTCTGTATCATTCTTTCTGACCATGAAATCTCATTTAATTTACTGTGCACGTATATTTTCATTCCAAGGAGTTTATAAAATGTTGAGGTCAGGTACTAGGTCTTGCCATGAAATCAACATCAGTGATAGATTATAAGAAATATTTACTATTTATTGAATTGAATTAAAATTATCTGACAAATCTTAAATAATGGTAAAAACCATTATTGCTTTACTCAAATTTTTACTGTTTGGATTAATTAGCTCATAATAATTCTGCAATTAACTTGTAAACTTTTAATATTTGTCTAGACAAAATTGTAAAATTTGGTAGGAAATTTTTAGACATTTTCCTTTAATTTGAATTTCCTCACCCACAACATTTGCCTGATTATACATTCAGCCATATGCACTTTTTCTAAGAACAACTTTTCTTTACTTTGCTCCCTCATGGGGAGCTAGAGCTTTTAATTCTCTCAACCTACACAGAGCTATATTCATCCTAATTCCTCTACTATGTCTGACACACCAAGATGTTGCATTACCCAAGGGAATTCTTCCGCAGTGCAGCTTGTCTTTTAAAGTTTTTCTTTATAAGATTTCCACTGGGCAAACTAATTCAGAGGCTACAGAATGAATTAAAAATATTCCGGGTAGTACATTTGTCCTTTTATAGATAAAAAAATTATAGAACAGTAAAATTTTTTAAAACAATGTTCTTTACCTTGACAAGAAGGGTCTTTTTGGGGACAGAAATATTTTGGAAATGCTAGAACTATTTTTGCCATAGAATTCTATAAATTATCCCTAGGATATAAAAGGACTAGTATTCAGGTATATATTGAATTATTGATTAGTTGCACCCAACTGGAAAATCTTTGGTTGTTTTTTCAGATCACCTCAAAGAAATATTTGTTCACCTCATTCTACCCAACCCTATCCTGTTTATTGCTTATCCTGTAATGTTAATGCGATGTCAAAAAAGTCTATACCATGGTGCTGGTTTTATTTTACCTGTTCATTACAGGATATATTCTAGAGTGAATGAATCAATAACAACCAACAGTAACATTTTTCTCACCTTCTAGGGTTGGTAAAAAGACCGAAACCTGAAACCTTCTGCTCTACCTTAGTTCTGTGTATGGTGGCACCCTCCCCTCCGCACGGGAAACAGGCCGATCTGGGCGAGGGTGTGGCCTTTGTGTAGTGTGCTCTCTGTGTTCACATCTGTAGGTCAATGAGGCCCAACCTCGAAATCAAAGAATTCAAGGGAGAAGGAAAATCAAAGACTATGGGATGTGCTTTGAAGAAATTCATATAAAGTGTATTTGTATTGAAAAACTAAACCATTGTTTCTGAAATTCCAACTTACCACTAGGGTTCAATGTGAACTTCTTTCTTTGCCTTGAACTGAAAAAGAAGCAGTAAGAAGCTCCAAGTATTTATGATTTTGTCTCAAAATCTTGACACAAGTGAGACACATGTTTAACAAAGAATCAAACCTTAAGCCAGATAGGGAAGAATACCTTGAATTTTTGTCTGATGACATAGTATCTTAAGTATTTGTACTAAACAGAAATATTTACACAATTTCAATGAAATATTTTGTATTAAATCACATTTGAAGTTAATCAGAATAGCCATACTCATACCAGCTTTATGGTAACTGCTGCCACGGCTACTCCTCATTGATAAAGTACTGGGAGTGTGGGTAGGGATGGGCAGGGGACGAGGGCCAAGGAAATCAGAGGCCGGGTGGCCAGCTGCACTATCATGCTAGGGAAGTTCTGAGTTTTGTCTTCTTACAACAAAAAAGGAAACTATCCAGCCATGGATCATTAGTGCATAAATTAAATAATTTTTAAAAGGACACGAGTATAGCCTTGTATGATGGTTTGTAAATAAACTAGAAGTGAATCAACATAAAGTCTATATGCTCCTCTAAATCGCATCTAAAATTTAGTTTAAATGTTGGAGTATAAACTCCTCAGGGTGTTGTTTCTTGGGATAGTTCTAACACGTCCCATTTACAGTCACACACACGCACACACATTTCAGTGAAAAGTTTTCATGATTATTTTATATGAAACCCTGAAAATACAGAAGTTCCCTCTGTTTTTCCAACAAAAACTTTTTCCAATTTGAAAACGCTACAGCTTGGCTGAAGCTCATAAGTCATTTCAGATAGTCTGAAAATTTAAAATAGTTACTTAAATCTAAATAAAACAAATTAAGATTAATTGCTCTCCTATGCAACATCTCTACAGATAATTTTGTGACCGTATAGCATTATTCTTTAACTTAAATATCACTGTATCCTTGTAAAGTCTTTGGGGTATACACACATGCACACGTACACAATCATTTTCACACACAGACACACTTTAAAATAATCAAGCACAAAAGCCCTGCTAATAGCTGATCTACCTTCAAGCCACAGAAGTGAAGCACCTTGGCCTCCACAGATTACCCCAGACTTTAGATCACTTCGAAATAACACCTGCTTTTTGTTGGTTTCTAGTATCTCAATTCTTTGCTTCTATCTTCTTTTCCCTCCCATTTCATGATGCTTTATCTTTCCACTTCATCACCTATTGATGTTTTTCTTAAAATTATTCTTGCATTTTGAAATTTGTACATCCATATTCTTTGTTTTAGATGGAAGGACAATTTATGAATGGTTTAACACAGTTATTATAAATATCTAAAGTCAGGGGAAAGAAACACACATTATGGTATAATCTTCCAAGTAGCAGAATACTGAGAAATTATTCAAGAACCAGATTTGTATTTCATTTATCTTTGGCAAATTTTTTTTTTAAATGTCAGTCTCATCACTCAAATTTTTCACTGGAGAGTAATACTTCTATCACTGAGTAAAATAAGCTTCTGTTAGAAGAACTAAATATCTAGTTAAAGGTAAAATGTAAAAAGGAAAATAAGAAAATATTAATTGAACAATGAATTTTGATCAGTTTATGGGAAAATGGAAATTTCTCAGTCTTTCTGTCTCTCTTCTTTCTCTTCCTTCCTTCTTTCCTTCCTTCCTTCCTTCCTTCCTTTCTTTATTTCTTTTCTTTATTTTGAGATAGGATCTTGCTATGTCATTCAAGCTGACCTTGAACTCACTCTGTGGTCCAGGCTGGCCTTGAAGTTGCAGCACTCTTCCTGGTTCAGCCTCCCTAGTGCTTGGATTTTAGTTGTGGTCCATCATGCTCAGCTTGAAATGGATCCATAATACTTAACTTTTAGTCCCATTTTTCTTTCTACTGATTTTCTGCAAATTAATTAAGATATTAAAGTAACATTTGGTCAAGAGTTATTAAGAAAATGTTCCAGTGATTTTTATTTCAGCAATGTCCTGAGGTTCTTTTATTCTTAATTTCATGTGAGTTCTTAGCACTTTTAATGGAACTGTTGTAAATGGAGTAAACTATATTTTAATTACCTGCTTGGACACATAGTTTGGAGTATCTAATTCTGAATTATTACTGCTCTCTAAATAAAAGTTTATCTCAAATTTTCTAATATAATTTGATGATACTCAAATTATCCATAACAGACACTGTCTGACATGGTGAAGGGTGAGGTTCTGGAGAGAGATGGAACTGAACCCTTCTCCCACACTGGAGCAGATCATGACCTTAGGTAGAGACTCTCCCCAGTGTGAAATTAAAACAATAAATAAATAAAATTTTAAAAATAGAATAAAATAAAAATAAAATAAATAGAATAAATAAATAGAATAAAATAAATAATAGGATGAAGTAAAAAACAGAAGAAAGAAAAGAAAAAAAAGAAAAAGGAGCTAGAGGCAAAAAGGTGGTGACAGCAGTATTGAACTCGCTGAATCTTTGTGGGACTGAAGGAGACAATACACTGAAGTGCTTGCATAGCAAGTGTTCAACAATCATC
>NW_004955784.1:0-21074 GCF_000276665.1 Chinchilla lanigera
AGTGGACTGTTTAGTTCTTACAGAGACACCCACTGACTCAAGTCAATTAAAAGGAAATCAAGTTGGTACATCTTACAGATCTAAGGCTGCGAACTAAGATTCCGGTCTATGCCATAGGTTATGAATTACCCTTCCCCACTTTTCAGGTGGAGAAAGATTTTAGTAAGTCATAAAACAAGTAAGTGCCCCAGCAAGGCCTTGTGCTCAGTGATTCTGACTCAGTGATTACAGCTGGTGTTCTTTGTAGTATGCTAAACATATCAGAGCCAAGCAAATCATCATTCTCTTCATCCCATGACAAATTAGGGTGGAGTGAAGTATTGACTGAGCAGCAAAGTACCTTCTTTACCTTTCTAAGACCTCTTGCTTTTTCCGATTTCTTTCTCCATTCAAAGACTGTATGCCATCAAGTGGAAAGGAAAGGCAGGACATCTTCCAAAGAGGAAACAAATTGATTCATCCAGAAAGAGATATACTCCTAGGAGACTCCTATGTGCTGCAATGTCAAATATTCTTTGAGTTTCAGCGAGATAGACACTGAAGTTCATTGGTACCCAGCTCGTGGATACTGGTAGGAGAAATGGGCTCTAGTCCTATGGGCAAACTCCATTCAGCTTCTGCGGTTCCAGTTTCTTTTTCAATACTTTTCAGTATGTCATAGATAAGCTACTATTTCCTTTAGTTATTGACCTATTAAAGAAAAGGTGTGTGCAAAGGCAAATAATTTTGTTTTTTCCTTGCAGACAGAATAAGCTCTGTGCTCTCAGCTTGTGTATTCATTGGTCTGGGAATTAGTGCGCAGTGTTTTTAAAGATGAGGTAACTGGGCTTGGCGTTTTGTCTGAAAGAATGCTACCTGTTTAATCCCTACTGCCTCACACCTGGCCCTGTCATATGTATTTGTGAAAGTCATGCCCTTTGCAGTCATTTAAGTTTGCAGACTGTATTCTAAGCCCACACCAGAGAGAATCTTTTCTTTATTAGCAAATGATTGTCATTGCCGTGCTAAGAATCAGAATTTTTTTTTGTTTTTTTGTTTTCTAGTTTTGGAACCTGTCTGCAAAAGGCCTAGAATTAATTTTCATTTAAAGTTCTTATTTGAGTATAAAAAGAGTGTAAAATGTTAAATGCATAGTCCAGATTTCACAAAGTAAATGTTTGCATTTAAATACCATAGCTATAAGCAAAGTACTTTAGATGCATATATGAACATTTTAAAATGAAACCCATTTGTACAATTAATATGTTTAATAGTTATAATGATGAAAAGTTATATGAAGATGTAAAACCTACCTGTACCCAGGGGGCCCCCTTGGGGTTCTCTTCCAGTCACTCAGTCCTTCCTCAAGGATGATAACAGTCTTGGTAGCTACTGCCTTTGATAGGTTTTGCCTAGTTTGGGCATTGTATAAACAAAGTCTGTTGGGGCTGGGGATTTAGCTCAGCGGCACAGCTCCTGCCTGGCAAGCTCAAGGTCATGAGTTCAATTCCTGGTACTGGAAAAAAAAACAAAACAAAACAAAAAACAAAAAAAACCACCAAAGTCTGTTTAAGCCACTTTTGTGTCTGCCTTACTTTCCTCAGTTTACATTTGTGAGTTTTATCCATATTTTTAGTCTAGCAAAATTATTCTAATTATAAAATAGTGTCTATTTCTTTTTTTACTATTGTATACAATATATGATAAATACATTCATCATGAGGAATTGCTGCATCTTGATCCTTTTTACTTCTTCTCATCCCATCTCCCTGTATCCCTAGACCTGCTTCCCATTTCTATAGTCTGTCTTCCTGTTTCCTAGCATCTGTTTTTTATTTTGTTCTTTAATTATTATACTTTGAGTTTGTCATATAAGAAAAAAACATGATAGCTGTTGTAGTTTGGGGATTTCCAAGGGGAAACAATATAATACAGGACACTTAATTATAAGATTATTTTATAATAGTCACCCAAAGAGTTATATACAAAAAGAGTATAGGAAATCTTTCCACACACTAAAGACCAAAGAATCCAGCTGAGGGCCTGAATCCCATGGTAATGTCCTGCATGAGTCCAGCTGAAGACCTAGAGCCTATGACAATGTCTCATGCAGGCCTGTTTCATGGATCCGCGCTGGGAAGGCCCAAAGGCCAGTAGTGGAAGCTAGAAAGTCTATGCCAGCAAGATGAAGGATCTGTGCTAGCTGGTTGAGGAATCTGCACTGGAGCCGGGAAGCAACGCTCAAAGTCAAGACCAGAGCTCCCTTGAAAAGTATCACAACCACCCTCAGCAACAGTGAAGTCCGGAGCTCCTCCAATGACGAGAACAGCCGGGCTCCTATCAGAAAAGCCAGCATAACAAGCTTCTCCAGGAGACTGAGCGGCACACCATCTTCCCCTTCTGGAGCCAGGAAGCGATGCCTAAAGTGAGGACCAGAGTTCCCCCAAAGTGAACCATAGGCATTCTTGGCAACAACCAGGTTCTAAGCTCCTTCAGTGATGAGAACAGCTGAGTTCATCAGGAAAGTCAGAATGACAAGGTCCTCCAAGAGAACCAACAGCAGCCCCCAAAAAAGCAACAGCTCCCAACAGCTTTTCACAGCTTCTCCAGTTCTGCCTCTTATGCTGCTGGTAACAACCCTCAAGTGCCCCCCATACACACACCAGCACCAGTCTGGCTCAGTTCAGCTGGGTGTTACAAGTTGACCACCAGTTGTCCGTCTACCACAGTAGCTAACCCTCTGTGACTGATTTATTCCGCTTAGCATTATGGTCTCAGGGTGCATCTGTTTTCCTATAAACGACTCAATTTTATCCAGTTCATAGTTTTATCAAAAGATATACATGTTATTATTGTGGGCATTTGTGTTTGTTTTTCTACCCTTGCAAACAATGCTGCAAGAAAGATTTTGATAAATTTTGGTAGACATGGGTAATTATTTGTTGGTTATCTTCTTTAGTGTGGAATGCCTGGGTCAAAGCTATGCATGTTTACCTTTATTACATGTGCCAATTTGTCAAATAATTGATTTAAATCCCCTTTAAACTGTATAACGGTTATAGTTTGCCATAGTTTTTGCCAACATTTGGTTTTGTTAATCCAATTTTTTTATTTTAAAAAGAACAAAAAAATCAAAATAACAGCAACATAGACAAAAACAAAACAACACAAAAACAATCAAAATGATACAGGGTTTCAAAATAAAGTGCTAGGAATTAACAGTGGTTGTTATATTACATATTGTTATCTTCAACGAAGCTTGTCAGATTACCAGGTGTAAGAACGCAAGATTGATCAAACCATTAAAGGGAATAAAAAATAATGAAAACATTAGAAATGGCTGAATGTGTTTGTAGTTGTGTCTACATCTTGTAATCTGTTCCATTTAACCCCAGGTCTGTTTTCTTCCAGCACCATGCTGACTTTATCACAGTAGCTTTATAGTATAATTGCAAGTCAGGAATTATGATGCCTCCTGCCTTTCCTTTATTGCCCAGGATTGCTTTGGTCTCTTCTGGTTCCAGATGAATTTTAGGAATGTTTTCTCTAGATCTGTGAGATATACTAATGGGATCACATTGAGTCTGTATAACAATTTTGGGATTATGGACATTTTCACAACGTTGTTTCTTCCTATCCATGAGCAAGGAATATTTTTCCATTTTCTGAAATCCTCTTCAATCTCTTTTTTCAGAGTACTGTAATTTTCTCTATATGGACCTTTCACTTTCTTTGTTACATTGAGTCCTAATTATATCATTTTTATATGTTATTATGAAACGTGTTTTCCTTAATTTCTCTCTCAGTGTGTTTGTTGTTTCTGTACAGGAATGCTATTGATTTTTGAGTGTTGACTTTGTATCCAGCTATGCTACTGAATTTAGTTATTAAATCTATAAGCCTTTTGGTGGAGTTTTTGAGGTCTTGTATGTAGAGTATCCTGTCATCTGGAAATAATGATAATTTCACTTCTTTCTTTCCAATCCTTATTCCTTTTATTTCTCTCTGTTGTCTAATTGCTTTGGCTAATTTCCCAAACTATATTGAATAGGAGTGGTGACAGTAGACATCCTTGTCTTGTTCTTGATTTTAAAATGAAAGCTTTCATTTTTTGTCCATGTAGTATGATGTTGGCTGTTGGTTTGTCATAGATGGCTTTTATCAGAGTTAGGTAAAGACCATCTATTTCTATTATCTGTAGGGTTTTTTTCATGAATGAGTGTTGGACTTTATCAAAAACTTTTTCTGCAACTGTTGAGATGATCATATGACTTTTGTCTTTAGCTCTATTGATACGGTGTATTACATTAATTGATTTGTGTGTATTGAACCCATCCCTGTTAATCCTGATTTTAACCATTCATATGTGCATTTAATTTGTATATCCTTCATAAGTAATGAAATTCAACATAATTTCCTATGTAAGTTGGCCATTTGGATATAATTTTTGATAGAGAGCCTATTCAGTTCTTTTCTCATTTTTTTGTATTATGTTGTTTCCATTTTTCTTAATGATTTGTAAATTTTTTTTATTCTGAACAAGAGTTTTATTAGTTACAGATAGAGTTAATATCTTCAAACTACTAAGTGCTGCCTTTTCACTCTTCTAATGATTTCTTTCTTTTTAATGATGTCTCTTATGGCTACTTTTAACTGTTTTATTTGACATGTTTATGTATATTTTCATCCTTTTAGATATTATAACATTTCAGATTGAATAGAGCTAGTTATATTTGTAAAAACCCCTTAAAATAAAACACAAAGAAACTCTTCCATGTTGGACTAAAAACAAGGCCATGTCACATAGTACCCTGATTTCTAGCAGGTGAATATTTATGTTCATTAATGCCAGTTCCATGGGCACGGAGGGGGGGGATATGCTTTGATCCTGTGCATGGCACTCAACCTGGCTTCTCCAGTTCAAATATTTTCTTAATACCCACCAATGATGTGATGTAGAAAAGTGTACTTGTTTCCTCTACTGGTTGACCTGTTAAAGGAAAAGTATGTGCTAAGACAATTTTTTCCCCAGACAGAATAGTTGTAATGTTTCTAACGTGGAAACCTACTAGCCTAGGAATTATAGGGTCAGTGAGATCTGTGCTAATTCTAGGTCCATCCAAATTGACCTACACTATGGAACAATCAGTTGGTGTTGGAGAATTATTTGGTGCGGGGAAAAACTCACACATTTAGTTTTAGAGTTGATGATAGGAGTCAAAACAATCTTTAGTAATGTTGTAATTGAGTTTTTAAAATAAGTAAAGTGCCTATATTTAGATATATATAGGAATATAAAGTTGTATAATGAGAATTTGTATCATATATTATTAATTTTAATTTATCATATATTATATGAATATACTTATGTAGAAAATTATAAACAATATGAAGAATGCATAAAAATTAAAATTAATGTTTATTTCTGAAGATGTTCTATTTCGTAAAGATATCCACAGCCCCTACATCTATTATAGTTCCAAAACAAATTTATCATCTTGGCCGATAAAAGATGGGCCACTTCATAATTTCACATGAATATGTGAATTTATTTTCAGGTAAATATGGAAATTCATGTATTATATTAATACAATAAGCAACATTATAAATCAGTAAAAGAAGATTATTTAACAAATAATGCTAGGGAGGATTTTTAAAAAATAATACTATGCATGATTCTTACTTGATACCATAACAAAAAAAATTCCTATAGAGAAAAATATAATATTAAAACATCTAGGAGAAAATACAAAATAATATGTTTGTTTCTTATAAGAAAAAGGTACTTTTAATGACATTTAACTTATAGATAAAAACATACATATTTATTGGATAGTATGCGATGTTTTGATACATATACATAGCGCATATTACCTAAGTCAGGTTAATCATCTATATCTTCAAACATTTATGATTTCTTTATGGCAGAAACATTTAGAATCTTTTATCTTGGCATTTTATCATTGTCTAAAGTTGCTCTACTATGAAAAAGCACATCAGTTCTTACGGCTGTGTAACTATAACTTAGTACTCATTTATCAAACTCTGTAGTTCTCCCTAACCTCCCTAATCTTCTTAGATGGACCCTGAATTTTCTAACCATTCTACTTTTTTTCTTTTTTTGTCTTTTAAAAAATTTTCATTTGTAGATGTCTGCAGTACATAATGATTATGTGCATTCTGGGGAATTGGCAAATGTAGATAACACATCTCAATTCTTTTATTGCATTTTTCTTTCAATTTCTAATATATCAACTTGCCATTACATGTATAAGTGAGATCATTCTATTCTTCCCTACTTTGTCAAAGATAAAATAAATGTAATTTTTTTTTTTGGTACTGGGAATTGAACTCAGGACCTTGCACTTGCTAGGCAGGTGCTTATACCCCTGAGCTATATCCCTCCCAGCCCCGTGTGATTCTTTTTACTTGTAAAATAAGTGTAAATTTGTGGACTTGCTTCTGAGTTCTCTATTATGATTATATATAATATATAATGAATTATAATATATTTAATGAATATATATACATTCAGTATATTTTAAAATATGGCAATGGGATGCTTATTGCTTTATATTTTTCCTCAAAATTTCTGTGACTCCATATGAAGCCATATAAATTTTAGAACTGCCTTTTCTTGGATAGTATGAATGTTTTGACAATATTCTTCTAATTTATGAGTATGAAATATTGTGTCATTTATTTGTTATCATCAATTTTTCTCAATATTTTATAGTTTTCAGTGTACATGTGATTACATTTATTCCCTAAGTATTTTGTTTTATCATATTTTTAAAGTTTTAATTTTAATTTTCTTAATTTCTTTCTCAGGTAATTTTGTGTTGGTATATAGAAAAACTGACTTTCATATGTTGATTTTGTTTTGTTTTGTTTTGTGTTTTTTTTTTTTTTCCTGTACCGGGAATCAAACTCATGACCTTGCGCTTGCCACGCAGGCGCTGTGCCGCTGAGCTAAATCCCCAGCCCCATATGTTGATTTCGTGTACTACAGTTTTACGGGATTTGTTTATTTGTTCCCACAATATTTTAATGTAGTCTTTAAAATCTTCTCTACATAAAATCTTGTCATGTGTGGAGATACTGTACATGTTAACTTTTCTTTCCACAAGTTATATCATTGATTCCATCATTTATATAATTTATATAGTGTATATCAATTAAAAATTATTGTGGTTATACTTGTTGCTCTCTTATTTTAACTTTATTGTATATATTACCTTTTTACCTGTATTGTTATCTTTACCTATATTATATTATTATATTATATTATTACCTTTTTAATCTATATTATTACCATAATTATTACCTGTATTATTGTCTTTACAGTCAATTTTATAGTTTCATATGTTTTATGTTGTTATTGTAATTTTAACTTGAAGAAGTTCCTTTAGCATTTATTTCAAATTAGACCTAGTGATAATGAACTCCTTAACCATGTATTTGTCTGCAAAACTCTCTTTTTTGGTTGTGAAAGACAGATTCGCTGAGTATGGTACTTTTGATTGTCAGGGATTTTTCTTTCAACATTTTAAATATATTACCCCTCTTTCTCCTGGCCTGCAAGAGTTTTGTTGAGAAGTCCATTGCTGGTCTTATGGAAATGACTCTTATATGTCAAATGACTTTCTCATTGATATCAAAATTCTACTTGTCTTTGGCTTGGACAATTGATTTTAATATGTCTCAGTGAAAGTTGTTGTCTATTTAATCTTTGAGGGGTGCATTCAGATTCATGGATTTGCATATTCGTTTACTTTTTATATTTGGGTAGATTTTATCATTTTTTAAAGTTTTCTGTCATTTTACTTCTTATGGAACTCTAAAACCACATACGTTAGTTTACTTGATGACATTTCATAAATCCCATATATTTTCTCTACTCTGTTTAATTCTCCTGTCTTTTGGTTCATTTGTATAACTTCAGATGTCTTCAGCCTCCCTGGTTCTCTCCTATGCTTGACTGAATCAACTACTGAAATAGTCTGTGGAATTTTTTTATTTTAGTTACTGTTATTCATTTCCAAATTTTGTTTATTTAACTGGTTTCTCTTTATTAAACTTTGTGTTTTGTTCATGTACTGTTTTCCTGGCTTTGAGTAGTTGTCTGCCTGTAGCTTGCAGACATATTGCATCTTGATCCTTTTTATTCTTCCTTCCCTTCTTCCCATCTCCCACATGTCCAGATCCCCTTCACAGTATTAAGATGATATTTTAGGATTTCTTCTCTGGTATATTATCAGCTTTACCATTGCTGATCAAATACTCAACACGAGTAATTTGAAAAGTGGAGAGGTGTATACGACCCATGGTTTTAGGGTATTCAGTCCATGGCTGGCTCCAAGGCAAGAACATTATGACGGAAGGGTGTGATGAAACAAAGCTGTTTATCTCATGGTGTTTGGGAAGCAGAGAAGGGTAACAGTGTAGCGAGGAAGGGACAAAGGACCAGATGTGGACCTAAAGCTATACCTCCATGACCCACTCAGGCAAACCCAGAAATGTATTTGAGCAGCTTCCAAGCCCATCAAATTGACACTGAAGCTTAATTGTCACTAGAGAAATTCATCAATCTCCATTTCATTAAGATTAGTTACTTTAGTTGATGCTTTATTTTGTTCCTTTAGCAATACCATGTTTCCATGATACTGCATAACCTTTGTGGCCTTGTTTTAATGTCTACATATTTAAAGAAGTAGGTACTTCTTTCACTTTACTGTCTGGCTTCAGCAGGAAAACCCGTTTGTCAGCCCATTCAGAAATTCTGGAAAAGTTGACTGATGGGGTCCAAGGGAAAGCTTGCTAGTAGAGTCCACTGAGGACAGATTGGTATCTATGTTAGCAGGTGGGTGGGTCTGCTTCATAGATCCACATCGGAGGGCCTGGTCCATTCTTCTGTAAGGGCAAACCCAGAGCTTGCTTCTGTATGTGCAGGCCCAGGTTCTCCATCTGCAAGACTGTCATGGAGCCTGGGCTCACTAAGGTTTCCCGTCATTTGGGAGTTGGGATCGACCTGGATTCTGGGTCTGTGACAATTAGCCAGAAGTCTAGATGCATAGGGGCTGAGCTGGAGCTGTGGTACTGCAGTAGATCTTGAACTTGAGTCTGTAGACCAAGCTGATGCTCAAGCAGGTTTGGTGCCTGTGTCTCTGAGGATGATTTTGGTCCTGGGTTAGAGTGAGGGAATATCCTGGTACTGGAGTTCACTGGGGTGGGCCTGATTCTGGGTCCACAGGGGTAAGCCTGGTACCGGGGATTATGGGGGAAGATTTGGATGCTGGATTTATAAGGATGAGTATGGAGCCTGAGCCCTCAGGGACAGCCCTCAATTCTGGGTCCATGAGCGATCCCCTGTGCTTTGGGGGCACAGTGGGGGTAGGACTTGAGACTGGATCTGGGGGTCCCTTCTAAGATCTGGGGTGGGTCTAGATTCTGGGTCTGTAGTGTTTGGCCTGGCACTGGAGCAATACTGGGGTCTTAGTTCGTAAGTATCAGTGTGGAGACTGCAGCTGTGGGGGCCTGCTTGGAACCTGAGACTATTGGAGGTAAGCCTTGTGTTTGGGTTCCCTGGGGCTGATAAAGTTCCGGGGCAAAGCAAAGTGGATGCCTATTTCCTTCTCCTTCCGCAAGAGGATGTTTTCTGTTCTGTGCTCTGTGGGCTTGGGGAGAGTGACAGAAGTAATGTGAAACAGTCTTTTCAGCTCTCTACAGTGCATGTTTTCTTATATCTGTGCTCCACTGTGGACTCCTTGACTTTGTGAAGGCAAATTGTGTGTGTGTGTGTGTGTGTGTGTGTGTGTGTGTGTGTGTGTGTTTGCTCAAATCAATGCATCTGTAAGGAATGAACACAGGAAACTCCTATGTTGTCTTCAGACTGATGTTGCATGTCACTCTCCTAAGTATATTATTTTAATCAATCACATTCAAAAACTTAGAGTAACAAAATTTAAATTTAAATTTTCTCCTCAAAGGGCAGTAGTAACAAAAAGGCTAAAATCACTGGAGTATATAAACTAATTGAGGAAGTGCTTAATCCCCTCTGAGGAATTTAGGGAGAATTTAATACTAATTTGCTTCTTTGGATAGCAATTCTACTTTCTAAAAAAATTTCAATTGTTCTTGATATGAGAAAAGGAGCAAATTTTCAAGATTACTGTATTATTTGAACATGTAGATCCTATTACTGGTACTGCTTAAATTCAAGCTGGTTTGTATTTTAGACACATAATAAGATTTCATGGAAGTTATTAGGACCTGTTTGCCACACTGAACAACTCTCTCACTCATTGTTGCCCTCACCTAAGTGTTCCCACACCATCCTTGAGTCTTTACCATGTATAGAACAGTACTCCCCCTCCCCCACCCTGGCTCGCACTACCCACTCCTCCCCTACCGTATAAACCACACACATAACCACTTAAACACAAAGGTGGGAAGAAAATGGAAGCTACAAATATAGCAATGACAGGGCCCCTTTGTGAATGGGCTTGGTGCAAAGATGCACTGTACATGCCAAAGGATTTCACCGAGATCTTGATGGATGGGAAGGACAATGGAGGGAGGAACTTGTAGAAGATTTATAGGGGCCAGGATTAGGGAAGCGTGTGAGAATGCCATCACTAAGCTGTCTTGAGGTAAAAGAAACATGTGGAACACTTCAATGAGACATTAACTAATGCTTCTGCACAGGTGCACCTGAATGGAGCTAACACCTTATATCAGATCCTCCTCATGTTGTCCGGAATGTCTGGGGATAAATAAATAGAGGTGGAACAGACAGGGAGGCCAGGCAGGGGTGAAACCACTTCTACATTCCTTGCTCGCTAGGCTTAGAAATGTAGCTTGACTCCTCGCCCAAAATCTGTGCGTCTGCTTCTACCCAGCCACAGGCTTTCCCGGTAAGAGGCTGAAGCGTGACTTCAGGCTTGCTGCCACTTTTCTCAGTTCCCTGTGGGTTGCTAAACATTACACTGCTTTGTAATTTAGTGGGGGCCGAGTCAAGTTGTAAACATGGGGTCTTAAAAGAGTCCCTGCGATAATTTCTCTCAAAGGGAACATGCATAATAAAGGTGCGGTGAGGTCAGTGAGAAGAAACTATTAAAATTCTGTTGTGTATTTGGTGCTCTCATATGTACCAGTGAGGCAGTTCTAAAAGCCACCCTATAAAACACATTTCTCTGATTTTATAGATGATAAAGCTAAATTGCAAAGAGGCTGGGACAATTTCAGCTTAAGGTTTCAATGAAAAATTATCAGAACTAGATTTAAAATTATTTATTTCTAAACCATACTCTAGCAACTTATTTCTACTCTATCAGGTTTTACAGTTTCAAATCATTGTTAAGTTATTAATCAATTTTTGGTTACAGTTAGCATTTCTGTTTTAGTGAAATAGAAGAATAAATGTAGGTCACACCTAAAATCAGGGTTTTACCTAATGTGACTTTAATGTTTATGTGTTGTGTGTGGCACACAAATACACATATCTTATTGAGGGATACAGGCAGAAGATCAAGGAAAAAGGCAACAGAAGATCAAGGAAATAAGCAAGGAAATAAGATCATGAGACCACTGTCTACTTCAAGGCTATATGAAGCTGAGATTTTTAAAAATTATTTTCAAGACTGAACTATATTGTATTTTCAGGGAAGATGTGTAGAGAAGTACGAAGAGGATATAGCATACCAGATTAAAAATGAGATTCTAAACTTTCAAACTTTTTATCCTGATGATCTAATTCCTTGCTTATTTTTCAGTACAAACTAGACCATAGGGCATTTAAAGTCACATTTCCAGGAAAATCAAGTCAGTTGGCTATCGTCTCTCTTATAAATGGTAACTTTACTCGCTTATATACCATATACAAATTGTGTACCAATATGTATGAAATGCCATCTTGTACTTCAGGGAGCTGCTCAGTTCTTCCCTGTACATGGCCTTGTCTTAGAGATGGAAAGGCATATAGAACTGCATGAAATCCCACAGAATAAAATGGGAGATAATTCAAGTAAACAACTAGTGAGTATAAAATAAGGAACATTAAGTACTGGACAAAGGATGGTTAAAAAATAGCCTCCTAAAACAAATGTTACTTAAAAAGTAATAATTGCCCAATGGTGTATTCACAAAAATAAGGTTTTAATTTTAGAATTATGAAAAAATTATAAAATAAGTACATACTATTTCTATATATTTGTCATGTCATTGTTCATGTTAGCATTTTATTTGTCAGCATAAGAAATACACTGGTATAGTATAATTCTGGTATAATTCTGTTAACTAAATTATATTCTTTGACTTTCATTAGTTTTTCTACTATTTTTCTTACTCTGTTGTAGTACCCAGTACATGATACTGTGTAATATTTAGTACGTACTTAATTTTAACATTGTTCTTGACCATTATCGTTACTTTTCCTAGCTTAAATATTTTATAGTGGGCAGAAGAAACAATACACCACTGGGCAATTAGGAATGTGTATTTTTGTCAGTAGCCAATTTGATTTTACCTTTGGCTCTTTTCCTCCCTTTGAAGAGGCACATAAATTGTTCTAGAAATTTTTAAAAAGTCAAATAGTTTAGGAGCGAGTTATTGCACTTATTCAAGGTGCCCTCTTTCTCTCCAACCCCAACTGAACACTATTTTATCAAACATATTCTCCATGTGTATAACATTTGCCATTTCTACATGTGTGGCCTTTGGAGTGTACCTACCCTCTTCAGAGGATAATTACCTGTTCTCAATTTTCTACCACATCATTTCAAAGAAGTTGAACTTCTCAGGTCTGCTGAATTTCTCAACAGCTACTTCATATCTCATTTTGTTTGGAAGTGGTTGAGTTCCACTTTTCTTCTTTTCTATGTTATTTCTTCCTAAGTTTTGCTTTACCTGTGCTATGTTTTAGTTCATATTTCTCTAGCTAATAAAAAACTTAACTGTGGCCAGGTATTTTGGAAAGAATGCACTTGGAAATCACAAAATGATTTTCCTTAGTCCACTATGATTAATTTTTCCATAAGAATTCGAAGCCTATTAGGCTTGTTTTTATACCAGTTACTGAAAAAGGATATCTGTCAGGCATACCATATATTTATTGTAGATGCCGTTGTTAACGAGCTGAAGTCAACATATCACTTTTCAGTTTTAAAGTAGTAGGTATCAAATGAATCACCAGAAACAAAACTTGTCAGTTGTGTCTGGGAATCTATTGTTCAACACACACTAAATAAAACAAAGTTCTTCACTTTCAAAGAGAGGACAGCTTAGTTTTTTGAAACCTATCACCTAACCTCACCCTACACAAGAACAAAATAAATAAGAATTTATGTTTTTGCACCATGCAAAACCATTTAATAAAATGATGACTTGATGACCAACTAGCAATGGACTCATAATCCAATTTATGTGGACTATCTAGTTATGTCTGGAGGCATATGTGGAAAGAACATTACTTTGGAGTCAAACATAAGTGGATTTAAGTGCAGTCCCTTCCATTTATTTTCTGGATGGCCTTAGGTAAGTTATTCATTTCTTTTGGAGATTTAGTCTTCATCTGGAAACACTTCTTATATCCAAGTTGAGTATGAAAATGACAATATTGACCTTTCAATACCTTGTTCACATTTTTTTTGTGCTCCATAAGCCATAGTACTTTAAAATTATGTCTCTCCAAGCTGTCAAATGAATAAAGACCTTACATGTCATATTTAATCTTAAATAGGACTTAGGATTTTTTTTCACCTACTTAATTCTGCATCATGTCTATATAACAAAGTTGTAAACACCTTGACATCCTGAGCCATGATGTATATTTCTTACTAATTTTTCCCTTATATCATCTATTGTGGTATCCCATATACAATAAAGGATAAGTAAATAACATGAATTGAATTGGATGGAATAGTGTTATCATGACTGAAGGGAACATACAGTGAAGAAATAGTCTGTGGAACATGGAGGATGGAGGTAACCATCGGTCATAGGCAAAGTAGTGATCCCTTGAAGACATATACAACTCAGTCCTTAAAACCTGTGAATACAGTTACTTAAATTACAAAAGGGAGTTTGCCAATGTGAGTGTCAGATCACTTTGGATTATCTAGGTGTCCAGTGTAATTACAAGAGTCAGTGTAGGGCTTCTAAACTTTAGAACTCTAAGAAAATAAACTTTTGTTGTTTTGAGCCACAAAATATGTGTTCGTTTGCCAAGTCAGCATGAGAAAACTAATACACTATTTCCCTACAAAACTCTTAGATTTAAAAAGGAGCTAGAATAAAGGATAATGGACTAGATAAGTATATTAATATGTTTTATTTGGCATTTGGAAATTCAGCAAAGACTTCAACGTCTTAAAATGAGAAAAAGAATGAATTCAGAAATGTACCAGCACCAGAATCCAAGAAAAAAATTGGTGTTGAATTATAAAGTCAAATTCGTATTTCAGTGTAGACTTTGGAGGCTAATAGGCCTCATTGGGCAAAGCTTGGGGATAGAAATAGAGTCAGTTGTTAAGAACTTAGGCTATACTCAATCCTGGTACCATTCTTTACTGGCTCCATGAATTTGGGAAGACTGAAATGGCTCAGTTTCCTCATCTATAAAGTGACAATATTTAACATGCTATACTAATGAGAATATCATGAAATACACACAAATCTTCAGCACAATTCTGTTCACAAAAAGCATTGAATAACCACAGCAATTTTTATTATTACTGGAAAATAATTTATGTTTTTGTACTCTTGCAAACTAAAACAGAATAATCACATGGAATCATTTTATTTGATCAAGTAAAAGGCTTTACTGTGTATTAAATATTTTATAATATCACTTTTTCTTCACATTTTTAAAGTGCATATTGGTTATACAGATTAGTGGGTTCCTTTCTGGCAGACTCTTACCTGCACATCCCATAGCTTAATCATTTTCACCCCTGTCACTCCTCTTGCCCTGCCATCCCCCTAGCTTTGTTGATCACTTTTGCTAGAGTAATGAATAAAATAAACACAGCTCTCTGTGTTACACTAAGCTTAGACTTACCTAAACAACAGTAATTTTAAAAACTGAGTTGATTTAATGTTTTCAGCAAAAACAAGGTAATTGAATAATAAAATACAAACTTTTGATTTACTTCAAGTGATTATAGCCTATAGCATAGTATTCATATGATTACTATAATGGAAATCTTGCATAAATATTGATCACTGTATTGTTTGGATAATGACAGAAGAGTGTTGTTGACTAATGTCAGCAAGCATGATGTTCGGATCCTTGGGGAAGTGCTTTGTTTTACCACTGCAATTTCTATGGGCTTGAGTTCAATATTGGAAATGAGTTGTTATGAAAATCTCAACAATTGGCAAAGGTGCAGCATTACTAAATGAAAAAAAATTAGCCAATAAGCAATAGATGATGTGGTTTGTGTTGATAGAATGATTTAAATAGTATATTAAAATAGTATATTAATAGTATATTAAAACTAAAATAGTATGTTAAAAGTAAAGGTTCTCATTTTGAAATTCTGCTGTAAAAGAAGATGAAATTATAAGGACTAAACAAGAGAGAGATTGGAAATTCCACCTCTCCCCTGTTGAGGACCAGTACCAGTCTATGCAGAGGCAAGAAAAAAAGTGACAGTTTCTTGAGATTTGGTTAGCTGCCAAGAATCTGGTGTTATCTCAGACAGAGTCTATAGATAATCTAAAATGGTCATAGCAAATGTTGCTTATATACTCCTTAAAAGATGTTTAATCTCTGCCTTTCAAATGGGTACAAATGTTATCTCATTACAATTTTCATGTGCATTTTCTACGTCATGAATGAGGTTGAAAATATTTTTTTGACTGTATAAGTTTCCTCTTCTTTGAAATATGTTGAATGTTCCTGTCTTTTGTCCATTATCCTGTTGGGTGGTTTGAATTTTCCTTTTTGAGTTGCAGGGAATTACTTAACCTTGGTATTTATTTTGTATAGTGAGTTGAATGGTAGTACCTAACTGGTATGCCCATTTATGAATGTGACTACTTGAAAAAAGGATCTTTGAAGAGATAACTAAAATGAAGAATTTCGATATGAGATCATCTTGGTTTAAATTGATTAACCCTATATTCAATGACACATCTTTAACAGAAACACTATACAAGAAGGTATACCCTTGACAGGCAAGATAAAGACATAACATGTACCCAGTTGGTGTATCAGAGGATACTATCATGAAAAGTAAAAGATAACCTAACATAATGCTGGAAATTATTTTCAAATCATATACTGAATAATGGCCTAGGCATTAGAATATATAAAGAACTTTTAAAAGTCAATAATATAGAGACAGTCCAATTAAAAACAAGCAATGTATTTGAGTAAACATTTCTCCAAGGAAGATACACAAATGGTCAATAAACATGGAAAGATGCTCAACATCATTGGTCATCAGGGAAAGGCAAATTAGAACCACTTTGAAATACTTCTTCACACCAACCAAGATGCCTACAGTAAAAATGCCAGACACTAATAAGTATTGCCAAGGATATGGACAAATTGGAAACCACATACATTGCTAATGAGAATAAAAAATGTTGCTACTGCTTTGGAAAGTAGTTCGGTGATTCCTAAAGAAGTTAAATATAATGTTAACATGTGATCATATGTATGCTTATAGATAGATATCTGCCTAGGAGAAAGTAAAATATATGTTTTTTTTGGTTTTGGTTTTGGTTTTTCTCCGGTACCGGGAACTGAACTCACGACCTTGCGCTTGCCAGGCAGGCGCTTTTGCCGCTGAGCTAAATCCCCAGCCCCCAAGTAAAATATATGTTTAAAAAAACTTGAAGACACATTTTCAAATGCTACCCATAGTAGTTAGAAAGTGGGAAAAAGTCAGCTGTCCATCACCTAGATCACCAATAGATAACGGAGTGATGTATCATGCCTGGCATATTGTCGATCTGTAAAAGGAATGACATATTAATACATACAACAACAGACATTTTTAAGTGGTTAAAATGGTGAATTTTATATTATGCAAATCTGTCTCATTAAAAAATTGCTCTACACTTTATCATCCCAAGCAACTGGAAATGAAAAGGGCATGCCCACCCCAGAGCAGACACACACTGTCCATGTACACTCTTAGTCTGAGTATGGTCCCATGCGTATGACAAGGTGGGTTGAGATGCATGGTCCAGATGTGTGCCCAGGAAAGAAAGAAACTGGCTTTGTTGAGAAAACAGTGATTTTTGCAGTAGACTCTTCAGAAGTGAGCTCAGGAGCCTGTAGTTAGACTTATGTAATTATTCTTGTATGAGTTGATGGTTTATACCTGCTATTCTAGATACTCAATACCGATGTTCTATCTCTGCCATTCTGTTTTCAGGTTTGCAGCAGTAAGTAGGAAAGGAAGATGCAGAAAGAAGTCAAGTATTAAAGGAATTTTTGAAGGAAAGAAAGTCTATAACTGAAATGTTAGAGGATATAAGTTGGAACATGTTGGGTTTCCAAGACAAATCAAGTATGTGAAAGGAAAATGACAGCAGTCTCTCACTGACTCACAGAAAAGCAAAAAAGAATTGTAATTTTAATAGTTAAAGATTAGTCTCAAAGTACATGATTGTGCTATAAATCCATATTTCTGCTTTTATCTATGTGAGTGTTTTAATAGGAAGAACAATAATTATAACTTTAATAAGTGATATGTTGGAGTAGAAGTACTCTTGAACAGAAGAAGTATGTGGTACATCTTTCTATGAGCTATACCTATAGCCAATGCCTACTTGTTAAAATGTAAATTAATAATGCAGGCAATACTTTTCTGTCTACTTTTAAGGTTTTTCTCAGTGCAAAGGATTGAACTACTGTAATTCTTTTTATGCAATTTAAATGAGAAATAATGACCACCAAACTGTTAAGGCAGAAACCTATTCAATGACATCAACAACAACAACAAAAGCATCAAAATGTTTCATAGATATCCAGGCAGTGAAAAACAAAGGTATCTCTCACATGGGGAAGGTTAGAATTGACCTCTGTAGGAAGAAGGAATCATGATTTAGGACGAAGCCTAATAAGAAAAGGAATATTTTCAAATCTGTTCACAGCCATTAGCTTCCTCCGGCTCCCTTCTGCTTTCATTGTCCACTGCAGGCAAGGCCTTACCCCAGGGAAAGAAAAGTGTGCAGAGAAAAGGAGGCTGAGGCATGTCTGGTGGAGGAGGGTAAGAGGGAAACATACAACCAGTACATATAGAGAGATACAGAAGAAGTGTACAATAAAATAGGGTGAAATCCTATTATTATCTACTCATGGCTAACAGCATACTTGATGACAAAGGCCTAGATGCTTTCCTCATAAAATCAACTATAAAACAAAGATGACCACTTTCAGTGCTTCTGTCTAGCATTGTACTGGAAATTCTAGCAGGAGCAACAAGGAAAGTGGAAAAAAGATATTCAGAATGGAAATAAATAAAACTATCCATCTTTGCAGATGATGTGATTTTTATATAGAAAATTCTAGTCAATTACCACAGAAATTAGTACAATCAATGAATGAATTTATGAAGATTTCAGAATGCAACAAATAATGAAGAAGATTATAGGCTATGACCAAGTAGGATTCATCCCAGGGATTCAGGAATGGTTCCACATATGCAAATCAATAAATGTAATAAACCATACTAACAGATCCAAAGACAAAAATCATTTGATCATCTCAATAGATGCAGAAAATGCTTTTGACAAACTCCAATGCCCATTCATGATAAAAATCCCTATAGAAAATTGGAATATATGGGCTTTATCTTGATCTGATAAAAGTCATCTATGACAAACCAAGAGTCAATGTATTAAATAGTCAAAAACTGAAAGCTTTCACTCTAAAATCAGGCAAAAGACAAATATGCCCACTATCACCATTCGTATTTAATACAATTCTTAAATCATTTGCCAGAGCAATTAAACAAGAGAAAGACATAAAAGGAATAATGATAGGAAAAGAAGAAGTTAAATTATCATTATTTGCAGGTGACATAATACTCTACATAGAAGACCCCAACAACTATACCAAAATATTTCTATAATAACCTAATTCATTAGTATAGCTGGATACAAAGTCAACACTTAAAAATAAACAGCCTTCCTGTACACAAACAAAAAGCACACAGACAGAAATTAAGGAAGCAACACCTTTCACAACAGCATCAGAAAAAAGAAATACTTAGGAACCAGTCTAACAAAGGAAATAAAAGATCTATACATTCAAAATTACAGTACTCTGAAAATGGAGATCAAAGAGAATATAAGAAAATGGATAGATATCCCTTCCTCATGGATAGAGAGTATCAACAAGTGAAAATGACCATACTATCAAAATAGTTATAAAGATTTAATGCAATCCTAATCAAAATACCACAAGCATACCTCAGGGAACTAGAGAAAACAATCCTAAAATTCATTTGGAACCAAAAGAAACCTAGGATAGCAAAAACCATCTAGGCAACAAAGGAAAGGCAAGGGGCATCACGATCCCTAACTTGAAATTATACAACAAAGTTACTATGATAAAAACAGCATAGCACTGGCAAAAAACATACCTGAGGATCAATGGAACATATTAGAAGATCCAGAAACAACTTCAAACACACTCAGCCACCTTATCTTTAACAAAGGGACCGAACACATTCACTAGAAGAAAGACAGTCTTTTTAATAAGTGATGTTGGAAAAACTGGCTTCCCACATGCCAAAGATTAAAACTAGACCTGTGTCTCTCACCATGCACTAAAAAAAAAATCTAAATGGGTCAAAGGTCTAAACATTGAAAAAAAAAACACTAAAGCTAGTGGAAGAGAGTAGGTAGAACTATTGAAGACATAGGTGTAGGCAAATATTTTAGGAACAAAACCCTGATTGCACGGGAAATAATACAAAGAATTAACAAGTGAGATCTCATCCTACTGAAAAGCCTTTGCCAGCAAAAGAATTTACCAATAGAGTGAAAAGACAACCCACAGAGGGGAAAAAAAATTGTAGCCATTTATTCCTCAGACTAGGGACTAATATCTAGTATATAAAAAGAATTGATAAAAATCAGAACCCAAAATTTAAAGACCTAATCCAAAAATGGGAATCTGAGATGTATACACATTTCTCAGTGGAAGAAATACAAATGCAAAGAAGTACATAAAAAATGTTCAAGATCACTGGTCGTTCAAGAGATGCAAATTTAAACAATGCTGGGATTCTATCTCAGTCCAGAAAGAATGGCTATTGTTAAGAAGTCAACCGGTGACAAATGCTGGAGGGGCTGCTGGATGGGGAAGGAACTCTTCTCCATTGTCCATTGCAGTGTATATTGGTGCATCCACTGCGGAAATCAGTGTGGAGATTCCTCAAAAAACTAGACTTAGGAGTCCCTCTTGACCCAGCTATTCCATTTCTTGGTGTCTTCCTATAAGAATTAAAAACCTCATACCACAGCAATATATGTGCACCCATGTTTATAGCACCAGTTTGTCATATCTAAATTTTGGAAACAACTCAAATGCCCATCAACTGAGGAGTGGATAAAAAAGATGTGGTTTTTATTTTTTTATACAATGGATTACTACTCACCCATAAAGAAGATTAAACTTGAGACATTTCTAAGTAAATGGACGCATCTTGAGACCATACTCTTAAGTGAAATAAATTGGCCACATATCTGGAAATATCTCATTGCTTTTCTGGTGTGAGAAACCAAAACTGTAAATAAGGACCAAAGTGTATAATAGGTATCGTGTAATAGGAAGAAATGATTCAAAAGAAAGGAAAACTAGGGAGGGGGAAGGGAAAAGGGAAGAAAGGAAAAGGAAAAAATGTTAAAAGAAGGATAAATGGAAACAAGCTCTGTAAATAAGGAGGGGAAGAGGGGCTGAAAAGAGGGGAAGAGACTGGGGAAAAAAGAGGAATGAAGATATATCATATACAGATACAAATTCCCTATGGTGAATATGATCATTATGTGTATCTAAATTGTACCAATAAATTTAATAAAAAAAGGTATGAATAGACAACCCACCGATTGGAAGAAAATTGTTGCAAATC
>NW_004955785.1:0-1251 GCF_000276665.1 Chinchilla lanigera
GGATCAATCAGAAAAGTAAAAAGAGACAAGAAAAACAAGAGAGGCAAAACTCTGAGATGAGGCGGGCGTACGGCCTCTGGGAGTGCAGCCGAGAATACCAACTTCAGTCACCTTTCAATGGGGAGGAACTAAGGGTGCAGCCAGTTAATGGGCAGACACCAAGGGTTTGTTGTTGTTTTTTTTTAGCAAGGATAATTAAAGGCTTACCCTTCTCAACATATTATCCAACACACGCCTATAATCACACCACTCAGGAGGCTGAGACAGGAGGATCAAACACTCAAGGTTAATCCAGGCTCTATAATAAGGCCTTATCTTAAGAAACTCTAGCAAACAAATCCTAGCGTCTCGTCAATGCATTGTAATCAAAGAACGTCCTTCTCCACAATGATACCCTGGTAACCACCTTTTATTTAAAAGTGGAATTCCGGGCCAAAGCAGAATACACAAGCTTAGTGAGAGGAGAGGATCCCTTCTCTTTGCTCCTGCTACCAAGGACCACTTCGGCACGCATAAGCATTCTCGGCTGGAGCAGGGATGAGTAACCAGAGCAGCCAGGGTGAGTATGGGCCAAGCAGGACCTGGGGCTCCTGAGGTGTGCACGGGATGCAGGCCAGGAACTTAGGGAACTCATGGGTCCCAAGAGAAGGCAAAGCTTTGAGGACACACGTACCTCTCCCGGAAGAGCTCTCCAAGGGGCATAGTTCAAAGACAATGTGGTGGAGGGTTGGAGGATTTGAGCTTAGAGCTCCTAAGGGTCACAGACAATCTCCTTTGTTCTATCGAATATTCTCTCTCTCTCCCCCACCATACAGATCCCGGGAACCTGATGGTCTCCCCATCACTTTCGCTGTGTAATGATCCAGGTGCCCAGGGGAGTGATTCTCAAGTTACACGAATTAGGCAGACCCTGTCCAACTGTGGGTCTGACATCTACACATTTTACCACTCACAGTGCGAGAACTATGAGGCCTACCTGAGTAATAACTACTCCATATGCTTGAGCAGTTTGGTAAGTTTTGGGGCACCGCCTTTGTCAGTCTAATCATGCATTTCTGGCCAGGGTGAACAGGTCCTGAGGATGAGGTACACACGGATGAATAGAAAAGAGGAAAGAAAATGCAAGAGAGGCAAAATTCTGGCATCAGAGGGCTAGTAGACTCTAGGACTGAGGCCCTGATTACCATTTTCAGTAACTTTTATTGAGAAAGAACAAAGGAGGCAGCAGAGGAATGGGAGGATAGCAACTGT
>NW_004955785.1:2218-4358 GCF_000276665.1 Chinchilla lanigera
TATTCCAAGGGGCAGCATCTCCTCCAGAAGCTGGGGGTCCCTGATGTGTAACAGCAGAGGTGGGTGCCAGGGAGGGCCCATGGTGGGTAAGGGTCCAGGCTCTGGGCAGACACGTGGAGCTCTGCCTATCACCCAAGGTCACATGGACGCTAGGTAATAACTTCTCTTCACCCTTTCGTCAGGGTTTATATAGAGCCATTCTCAGGAATTAACTGAGAATTAGTGTAGCATCTGGCGGATATCTGAAATGGAGCATAATTCAACTATTAATTACTTATGCATGTGACTCTAAAGGGGAAATTTTGCAAGCTTTAAGATTCTGGGTGCTGGGAAACATGGATTGATCTACCTCATGGGGCAGTGAGATCTCCAGCAACCTGAGGTGCATGCACAGTGGCATCTCTGCGGGGGGGGGGGGGTTTGCCCACAGGGTGCTGTAAGACACCAGTCTCAAATCCCTTCCCCTCCAGTGTTTCAGGAACCTTGGCCTCATTGAGAACAGGCTGAGCATCGATCTGCTGTCTGAAAGGGTAAGTCATGTTCTGGGCTGTGCTGGGACCCACCCTTCAGGGAGCAGTCCCCCCAGCATGCTCCCCTGCCTGTGCTAGACATGAGTAGAATGCAGGAGTTTGGGGAAATGATTGGAAAAATAGATCCTGGGATAGCGTAAGTCACTTCCTGCCCTTGCTGAGTGTGTCCAGAGGTGTTCTTCAGTAGGACCCCAGTGTGTGGGCTGCTGAGGGGGCATGGGTTGAGGAGGTTGTTGAATACTTCCCAGTGAGGCATCTGTGTGGTAGTCAATGCCAGGATAGGGGCCTCCACTCACCAGAGAAAAGGCAGAGTATATATCACTCCTGACCTGGGCAGCCCTAGGAGTGCAGGTTGCACGTTCACACTGGGAGAAGGATGGATTTGCCTGGTTTGACTTTCCTCATGCTCTGTTTGTCAACAGTTTAGAGGGATGGGCATGAACTATTGTAATGAAGTCCTGTTGCAGTATCCCAATTCAATCGGACATCGGTGGTAAGTGACCTCCATATCTAGCATCTCCTGGTCCACAGCAAGGGAAGGATTCAATGCACTATACTCTTGGTTGGCTGCGTCCTTGCTCCTTTGGGTAACAACTCCTAGGAAACCAGGAGCAAAGCCTCATCATACAGCCTGGTCTGGTAGAAATCGCACTGTCCAATAAGTCAAGAGCCTGGGTTCTTGTCCCACCTCTCCCTTACTGTCTGCGTGACCGGAGGAGTTGACATTTTGATTTGTAGCCATTTACAAAGAAGTTAGGCTGGGTTGCAGAGTCCCTTTCGGGGTGGACACTGGTCCCTTAGAAAAAGCGGAAATGTAAACCCTCAGTGAAGAGGGGATCTGGGACCCGCAAGGTATCTCTTGGTTTGTCCACAGCTTGCGGGAGGCAGTGGCCCACTTCCTGTGCTACTACAGCAGAGCTCCTTTTTCCCTGAAGTCAAAACATGTGAGTCTTCTGGTGGAGGGTTGTGTGGCTCGGGGAACCTGTGCCTTGTCCAGGGAAGATTAGGAGAACTAGGGGAGACCTTCAGGATGAGGGCAGTGTTAAGGCCAGTGAGACCTAGCTGCAGAGGTCTGTGTTACCTGTCTTTCCAGGGGGAAGGGGCCGGTGTTGCCATATCCTTTTGCGTGGGTGCTGGTTTTTGATATTTGCCTCTTGTGCATACCTTCAGGTGGTTGTTCTCAATGGCTGCTCCGCTGTCTTCTCTGCGCTGGCCATGGTTCTCTGTGACCCAGGGGGTAAGCAAGAACACCTGGATACTGGACTCTGGCAAAGCCACCTCCAGTGAAGGCCTTCCCCCCCCCCTTCCCCCCGGCACTGGCATTTCTCCGCTGATTAGGACTTCTTCATATTCCTGAGAAGGGGTTTGGAATCCTCACTTCATATAGGAGAGACACACATGACCATTCCTCTTTTCTCCTGGAAGACTTCACTTTTTTAAAACAAGAGAATTGAAAAGAAGAAGAGTAGCAAAATGCCAAGAACATAGACAAAAAACAAAACAAAGCAGAAATAGTAAGAATGACACAGTTTCAGAACAAAATGATAAGGATGAACAGTGGTTATGATACTGCATATTTTTATCTTCATCCATGTTGGTCTGAATACCAG
>NW_004955785.1:5443-9224 GCF_000276665.1 Chinchilla lanigera
TGGAGCCTGAGCTCAAGAACGTCAATCCCCAGAGAGGAGACACTGCTCAAGTGACCTCTTCTCTTGGTAGCTTTGCTGCTAGTCTGGCGGTGGGGAGGCTGGCAGGTTCTGAGAGAAGGTAGAATAATGGCTTCATCTCCCTGTGCTTCCAGATTCCTTCCTGGTCCCCACTCCCTTCTATGAGGGCTTCATCTTTGCCTCCAAGATGTACGCGAATATCGAGCTGATTCCAGTCCACGTGGAGAGTGAGGTCAGAATGGGCCCCTTCCCTCCTCAGCCCACCTACGCAATGGACTGGTCCAGGGGGCACTAACGAGGCACAGGGGGCCCCCTCTCTCCCTGTGTATGTGGTGATGGAGGAAGGGTAGAGCAACCAGGGTGAAGAAGCCATGCGGGTCTAGCACCCAGATGTGAGGGCCAAGCATTGCCCGGGGTGTGTGGGAGTGAGGAGTCAGGGTCACAAGGGTTTCCCAGGGGCGGCTCTCAGTAGCGTCTCTCCTCCAGACCACTGATATGGACATCCAGCCTTTCCAGCTCACCCTGGCCAAAGTAGAGCAAGCCCTGCTGGAAGCGAAGAGTGAGGTAAGGAGGGAATCCTATTTCCAGGGTGGCCCCGGGAGTGGCTGAGCGCTGAGACTCTGATGGACCTGCTCACCCCAACTTGATGGGCGGTCTTTAGTCAGAAGAGGCAGTGAGTGACCTGCCGGGATGGGGCTCCACAGGAGTGAGGCTCCTGGCTGTGGCAGCTTCCAGAGCACCTTCCTGCCCCTCCCCCGGGCAGTATGGTAGTGGCTTGCTTTGCCTCATTTGGTGTCCTGTATTGCAGTCTGACATCTGAAAGATCTTTGGTTGAACTTGGGGTAGATGTAAAAGGCCTTGTGTTCACCCCTGTGTTTGACTTCTTCTTAGAATAAAAGGGTCAAAGGCCTCTTGCTAAACAACCCTCAGAAGCTTGTGGGCCACGTCTACTCAAAGGAATTACTGAAAGAATACCTGGAGTTTGCCAAAAGGTACAAGCTCTGTCTCTTAAGACTGGATGACATCCCCGGTAGGGCTTCCCTTTGCTTGTAGTCAAGAAATCAGAAGCAGGGGTGATTCACCCTCAATACTGTCAGTGTGCTCTGCTCTGTGGAGTTGTGCACAGCTACGTGAAACTGATCTGAAGAAGCACCCCCGTGCACACCATTTCCAACTTTTGCCATTCTTTTCCTCGCCTCTTCCCTGTACAGACACTGACACAGCAGTCATAACACAGTTTTGTCTCTTAAGCACTTCCCCAGCATCCATTTCCCAAACTACTTGGGCCGAGGAGCTCGAGAAGATAGATCCTCAGGCCTTGTGGGAGGAGGATGTGTGCCAGCGTAGCTCTCACAGGAACCTAGGGGCATCTTAACACTGCTTCTCTCCAGAGTGACATACTAGCCCTAGTAGAGCAGATCATCTGTTCTCTAAAGGGAGGAGATTTATTGAAACCCTAGGAGAAACCCAGACCAATTAATGGCAGAGCATAGGGACTGGAGAGTGTTCGAGGTTGTGGGGAAGAATTCAGCACAAGTGAGTTGAAACACCAGCTCTCACAACTGCAATTTAAGGAAGTTAGCTTTATACCTCGGAGCATTATTGTCCTTTTTGTTTGTGAAAGGCGGGTGAACGTAAGGCTGCAGAGGGTTGGAGGGAGAGTACTTAACATGACCCATGTACAGTGTAGCCGACTTAGTGCCACCGCTTGCTTCAGACTCTAGGTAGGAGCTTCTAGCTGTACGAGATGAACATGGTGTAGACAACATGACCCTTCCCCCTGGCCTCTGCTTGGTGCTGGAAAGTGTAGAAATGTACTCAAGTGTGTCCTGGGGTCCTTCCTACTCCACCTCAGTAGAGTCAGCCCGGGTGCAAGGTCCCTTCTCATATATGGCGTCTTCCTACCCCTCTGCTTGGAAGGGCTGGGTGGGCTGCTGGGCAATAGGTGAATCTGCTCTCTCTCCAGAGTAGAATAGGAATGAAAGTGAGTTAAAAGTAGAAACAGTAACCACAATTTGTTCTCCTTTCACCCAACTACAGTAATAAAATGCACGTGGTCATAGATGAAACGTACATGCTGCCTATGTCTGATGACTCCGTCACGTTCCACAGTGTTCTGAGCTTGGAAAGGTGAGTTTGTTCCAGCTGGGGCTGGGACTCAGCACCACCAGGGCGCAGAGTTCATGGGCCTGCACCCTCACTGGTTATGTGTTAGGGAGGGAGGTCAGTGCGGGCTGGGCTTCTGAAGGCAAGTGTCCTCCAGGCTCAACGCCATCCTGCATGTAAGCTCACTTGAGGGCCAGGTAGCAAGTTCACTGTCACAGGCCGAGGTAAAGTTCCACAGCAGGTGTTCTTGGTAAGTAGAACACAGGAGAGAACAGAGCAGGACAGAACCATCTTTATCTCTGTCTTTGTTCGACATGTCTTTTTGTGTACTACTAGACGTTGAAACTAGCTACGGGTGTTCTACTATTGAGCTCTGTCTCCAGGCCGATAAAAAGGTAACTTTTTTAAAATGAAACTTTGAGACAGGTTCTTACTAGATTACCCAGGCTGGCCTTGAATTTGCATTCCTCCTCAGCCTCTGCAGCAGCTGGGATTACAGCCTCTTAGCACTGCACCCTGTGTGCAGAGGCCTCTGAAGGGTAGTGTTTGGCCCTAGGGATCAGATTCCAACAAAGCAAGGAAGGGTGTGCCTGGTGGAAGGAACGGCTTCACCCAAGATGGGGCAGTAGGACCGAGGCAAGGACATTCTAGAAATAGTGGGTGGCCCACATTGGAGCGTGGAGCCAAGAACATGGCTCTGGGCCAGGTGCAGGTTAGCTCCAAGTCAGTCAGAGGCCCTGGATTTCACTCTGTGGGCACTTTGGAGCCCGTCCCTGTACTTCTTTTCTTTGTCGTTTTTAGACAGGGTCTCCCTACAAAGTTCAGGTTGAACTAAGCTCACTTCTTAGCCCAGGCTGTCCTCGAACTCTCAAGGATCCTCCTGCCTCAGCCTCCCGAGTGTTGTGATTACAGGCACGTGCCTCCATGCCCGGCTGTCCACCTACTTCTGGAAGGAGAGTCTGGAATTTAAGCCTGTTGTCTAGGGATGACCTCAAGTCTACTTACCCCTTTCCCTCATACACTCTCAAGGTTCCATCCTCAAATACTTCTTTGAATTTTGATTTTCCCATCTCTTCTCCAGCTTTCCTGACCCTCAGAGAACCCACGTGATCTGGAACACACGTAGGGTAAGCTCCAGCCACCAGGCCTTGGGTCTCACCTTGGATATACCTGGGAATTACTAGGAGATTCAATATGATTGTGGAGCCAGGAAGTCTGAAGGTGAACAAATCAGATGTTTCTGCTGCTCTTCTTCTAGGATTTTGGCTTGCGCTTTGGTGCTCTGTACACCCAAAACGAAGATGTAGTCTTTGCGCTGACATCTTTTGGCTACCTCTACGGAATCTCTGGCACCACCCAGCATCACCTGAGTCGCTTGCTCCAGGACAGAGGTACTGACTGCACCTTAGGGCAGCATCGTGGCCATAGAGATTTCTTCGATGTGGTTGGGCCCCTGATGTGTCCTCAGCATGCTGAGGCATCTCTCACACTCAGGCTTAACCATGGCAGGATGAGATTTCAAAGAAGGCAGGAAAAGCACAGTAGGCCTGGACAGAACATGGAGGTGCCGTCCTAAACACAGGATGGGCTTTCCTTCTTGATGTCCCACAGCTTCTGCTCTGCCTGCAATGGAGCTCGTCAGTTGTACTCCAAGAGC
>NW_004955785.1:10304-12704 GCF_000276665.1 Chinchilla lanigera
CAAGAAGCTGCACCAGTTGGAGAATCGGCACAACTTTAAGATCATCTCTCATAATCGCGGCTCTGGTCTTTACATCTGGATCAACTTGAAGAATGTGAGCTCTAGGCATGAGGACAGGTGTTCTTGGGCTGACCTGTCAGGGCAGGCTTGTGCTCAGCTCTGTCCCTCTGTCTTCCCTAGTTACTGGAACCATGTACATTTAGAGAAGAACTGATCCTCTACCGCCGCTTCAGGGCCCACAAGCTGATCTTATGCAGTGGCAAGTCCTACCTGTTGAAGGAGCCTGGTTGGTTTCGCCTCTCCTTCGCACAAAGGCCCTCGGATCTAAAAGACGGTGAGTGGTGCCGACCATCCTGTCCTAGCATCCTTCAAAGATGCTCCATCCACTCTTCTTAGACTTCCTCTCTTTTTTAAAAACTATTTTACACTTATCAACCTGTAGCTTCAGTCCTCTAAACCTCTTTTCCATTTTTTATTATGCTCTCTCTGCAAACAGGAAGTCATTTGTACCCCCAGGCCCTACCCATTCATTCTATCTTCTGGGTGTCTGTGTTGTGCTGTCACTGAGCGAGGCACTGGGGCCAGGGGTGAGCAGTAAGAAGGGGAACCTTGCTCACACGGGGCTGGCCCTCTAGGGGGTGACACAGCCGCATAACCATGGACTGCATGTTCTATCGGAGTTATGGAGAACGTGACTTTTAAAATATTGCATCCTATGACGTGCCAGACAGTGCTGTATTTAATGGGAATACAGCGGTGAGTCATTCATTCTCATGAAGGTTTGTGTAGCAGCAATATCTTTGGGTTTAGTGTGGAAAACAGAATGAAGAGTTAAGCACGAGCGCCAGGTACAGCATTTGCTAGGGGACACTGAGATGCCTGGTAGGCTGATGATATGAAATTCCAAAGCTCGGGGTTGTGACAGGTTGCAGTCTTACCTCAAAGGAGGGTCGGCTGAAGGGCAGCATCCCTGAACAAGAGGCTCTAGTGGTCTATGATGACCTGGGTATGTCTGGCCCCACGTACAACCCTATTAAGCTTGCATTTCTCTTTGCCCCTTTTGGACTCTGCAGCCATGCATCGGTTTGGTCGGGTGATAGCAGAGCAGAAGTGGTACTGGATGGAGAAGATTCAGGAAGATGTCCCAGGCAGGGAATAGGCTGTCTGACTCGTCACAGGTTGGAGATCCCTGATATCAGACTCTGGTTACAAGGAAAGGGACTGAACGGGTGTCGCAAACAGCCAAATGGACTCCTCCAGGAATGATGGCAGCTGACTCCGTCATCAACCTCTGTAAGCTGAGCATCTGTGGCCTTGGAAGTTTTGTGTCTTTTTCAACTTTGTTAGTCACGGTGTTTATAATGCTTTCATTGGAGTGAGGCAGAGGGCATAGAGGTGCCTAGAGGGGTCAAGGGAGCTCTCTGGGTCTCTTTGAAATGGTTTTGTTTTTTTATTCAATGTCTAATAAATTCTATATTCTCTTAAATTTCAGGCTGTTTTTCATTCTTCGTAATCACCTCTGGGTGCGGGTGATTTTTCATGCCTTTTAAATTTTAGAAAGAGGTCGATTGTGAAGCATCTACCTAGATCAGGCCAGCAAAGAAGTGAACCCTGCCTGATGGAGCACTTTCTAAGTGTAGGGTGCAGCATCTTGGGAACCTCACCAGAGCACATGTAGCTTTCCAATGGGTGCTGAGTGGTAGGTTTGGGGTACAACTGTGGGTATTCCTACTCACAAATACTGGATGCTTTTCCAGTCTTTCCTTTCTAAGTGGCCTTCACAACAAATCTTTGGAGAGAAGCTTGGTGTCTTAGCCTGCTCAGGGTGCTACAATAATAAACCAAATTCTGTCTTGGTTACTTTTCTCCCCTTGCTGGGACAAAATATCTGATGCCCAAAATTAAGGAAGGAAAGGTTTATTTTGCTTACAGTTTGTGGAAGTTTCAGTCCATATTTGGCAGATTACAAGGCAGAGTGGCACATGGCAGAGAGCCACAGCTCATGGCAGCAGAACACAGCAAAAGCAACAACCACACACCCGGGAGGGATGGGGAAGAATGGCCTGAAGCACTCTCTTCCTCTCCCTTACATATGAAACTATCCACCCCAGGGTGGCTGCAGCTCTCACACCCTTAATCAAACTCCGAAAGCCTGACCCATGGTCCCATGAGGCTTTGGGGGGACACACAGTGGTAAACCATAACATTCCACCCCTGGCCCCCCAAAGACTCATGTCCATCCCTTCATACAAACAGCATTTAGTCCATCTGCAAGAGTTGCCAAAGTCCTAACAGTTTCAGCATTGCTGAAGAATCAAGTCCCAAGTCTCCCCCAAAATGTAAGGCAAACTCTCAGCTGTGAGCCCCTGTACAAATGAAAAGTTAAACACTTCCAACATT
>NW_004955785.1:13649-17184 GCF_000276665.1 Chinchilla lanigera
TCAGTCCGCTGCCGCCCTTAATCTCAGTCTTAGGCAAAGTCTCTGGACATGAGGAAAATGCAGACAAACTTTCTGCCAAGTCATAACACACACCATCTGGAGTCCAACAACCAATGCAGTCCTTCTTCCCAGCAGAAACCTCCCAAACCTGGTCTTTATCGGCAAGATTTCCATCAGCTTTCTGGTCTTCTGAGCTCTGACCAAAATCTCCCAGACAGAACAGCCAAAAGTGTTCTAGCGCTTCTCTTTCAGGTGACAACTCCAAACCTTTCCAAACACTCCCCACAAGCCATTTCCAAAGGCTCTTGAACCACATGGTCAGATATAGTCACAGCAACGACCCCACTCCTCTGGTACCAAATTCTGTCTTGGTTACTTTTCTCTCGTTGCTGGGACAAAATATCTGAGGCCCAAAATTAAGGAAGGAAAGGTTTATTTCACTTACAGTTTGTGGAGGTTTCAGTCCATATTTAGCAGATTACAAGGCAGAGTGGCACATGGCAGAGAGCCACAGCTCATGGCAGCAGAACACAGCAAAAGCAACAACCACACATCAGGGAGGAATCGGGGAGGAATGGCCTGAAGCACTGTCTTCCTCTCCCTTACATATGCAAACTATCCACCCCAGGGTGCGTGCAGCTCTCACACCCTTAATCAAACTCTAAAATCCTGACCCATGGTCCCATGAGGCTTTGGGGGGACACACAGACATAAACCATAACAAGAACCTAGTGTTTTATTTTCAAAATTCTGGAGGCTGGGGAGAGTAGGATCAAGACCCTGGTAGACTTGGCGCCTGGTGAGGACCCGTATCGTCACTGTGACTTCATATGGCAGGAGGGATGAGGCGTCTCCTTTCTTCATGACCGAATCACCTCTCAAAGGCCCCAAATCCTGCTCTCATCACCTCAGGTGTTAGGATTTCACGTCCAAGTTTCAGAGGGACATAAGCTTCCAGTCCCCAGTAAGTGTCATCTTCCGTTTCCATCTCTAGAGCTGTAGTTATGAAAATCACATGCCCCTCTTGTGAACTTCTCCACAAAGCCCTTTCCCATCAGAGCATGGGGTCTCTGCACCCAGCAGAGCTGTGACAACCACTATTTCACAGGCAAGTGGTGGTGAACCTATGCGTGCCTCCCGATGGCAGGTAGGCCAAGCCACACCAGACTTTGCAAGTGGGCAGCTGAAGTATTTTCCAAATCTAAAAATGCATGTAGGAAAATTCTGTAACATTTGCAGATCATCCTATCAGCTCTCAGGAAATCTAGAAGGGATTTTCTAGCACTGGAGCGGCTGCACATGTCCATAAGATGGAGACGATCTTGTGTTTTCTCACTTCTCTAGATTAAACCAAATTTGAGTTTGAGCTTTCCTCTTACATTGGTTTGATTTGGAAACTGTGGAAATGGAGCTATTGGAGTTCAAGAAAGCTCTATGTGGAAAAATAAATTCTATGACTGTCTAGGTTACTTTGCTCTTGTTGCTGAGACAAAACATGCAATGCCGACAATTAAGGAAGAAGGAAAGGTTTATTCAGCTTACAGTATGTGCACGTTTCAGTCCATCTTCTGCTGGCTCCAAGGTAGAGTGCCCCACGGCAGAGGGCAACTGTTCATGGTCGCAAAAAACAGCAAAAGCACCAAGAGCAAAAGGGAGAAGCGGTGGCAAGCAGTCTCTTTCCCTCCATCACATTGGTATGCAAACTGCCTGCCCCAAGGTGGTGTAGCCTTCACATCCACGAATCAGTCATAAACTCTAAAAGCCTACCCCATGACTGCCTGTGGTTTTGGGGGACACCCAGACACACACCATAGCAATGACCTGCGTGCAACACTTGAAGACAGAGAACGTAAAGGGGTGAAGGGAGGACAAAGGGAGCAGAGCTGGTGGATCAGAAAAGTCCTTAAAGTGTGGGATTCTCTGCCAAGGAACTTTAAGTCAGTGAAAGCACTTGGGATCTCTTCTCTTGCTCTGGTTGATCTTATGCTTCTGAGAGGCCGATTTCAGCTTTGAATTATATCAAATCTGATACAAGAAACAGACAGACACATGACCTGAGCGCTGCCTGCGTTGCTCTCTAATGAAGTTGGAGCTAAGGTTTGGAGAAGTGTCAGCAGGCTGATGGCAGCAAAGGCCACGTGAACTGGGCAAAGGCACCCCAAGTGCAAACATTTACCTTTCATAAAAAGCTGTTAGTATCATTGAAAGCTGTGTTATTTTCCTTTTAAGACAAATGATTTAATGTATAAGTTTTTCTAAACGAAAACTCAGTGATCAGGTCTAATTGTGGTGTTGGCACTTTGCCATAAAAACATGGGTTTGGGGTTGCAGTTTGGGCAGTGGGTCTCCAAAAGGTTTGCCATCACTGTTACGCTAAAACGCTACTAACTGATGGCGCGGGATCACCACTGGGATTTGTGACCAAACTCTCTCCCAGTGATGGGCTGGGATTTAGCTCAGCGGCACAGCACCTGCCTAGCAAGTGCAAGGTCATGAGTTCAATTCCTGGTGCCTGAAAAAACCAAACACTCTCCCATTGGGTCCAGGTTTGGTTCTTTCATTTTCCAATGGCAATTTTTTGTTAGCCCTTTAAAAAAATTAAATAGAAGCATGCCAAGGAATTCTGATTCTTCAGGTTTTTTTTTTCATAATTTTTTTTATACAAGTTATGGTCCTGTGGTGACAGAATTCATTCACACCTCAGAGAAACTCTGGGGGCCTCTGTGATCAGAGCTAGTCATCTCATTGATACTGGATGGCAGCAGTCAGGTTTTCTGTGGAAGGCAGAGCCTGCGGCTGTCTTCTGCTCAACTGAAGGTTGAGAGGATAGCACGGGAAGCCCCAGGTGGCCATGAAAAGGGCCATTTGATTTAATTCTTGAAGTTTATTTTTATTAGTACATGCTTGCAGTACATGACGATCATGTTCCTCAAAGGGATTGGTGCATGTGAATGACTCCACAGCTGGCCTCGGAACTTTCAGAGGCCTGCACTCACCCCCGGTGTCAGGATGGGCACAGCCTTGTGGGACTGAGCCATCATCCGATGCCCTCCCACCCTCTCTCCTCGGAGATGGCGTCTGATCCAAAGGCAGGAAACCCAGCTGGTGTCCTGCACAACTGCGTGCTGGTGGGGAGAAATTACCAGCCCTTGTGGGGTCCCGGAAGTGACCTGTGCCATCAGTATCCGAGAAGAGAAACCGTCTGCATCTTGGAAAGCCAATTAAGATCTGGAAACCAGATTCTTGTATTCTGTTCCTTGGCAGAAGTAAAGAGGTTTTTTGCTCTTCCACGACTAGAAGCCCTACAGCACCCTCCGACGGCCCCACTGTGGAGAATTGCACCCTCCTCATCTGGGTTTCGATTTAGAGGTTCGTGGTCTGGTCTCGCTCCCACTTGAATCTGCAGCCTTTCTCAACCCAGCACCAGCAATGTAGGACTCACTGCAGTACGTCCCGCACTGTCTCTACCTTCAAGGCTCCTCTCACATTCACTTGCCCACTTCCAGCCCCTCTGCCGCCCGCTGGTTGCTCACTC
>NW_004955785.1:19689-22338 GCF_000276665.1 Chinchilla lanigera
TGAAAAGATCCTACGGGAACGGAACCTATTTAAATCATGTTTAAGTGTAGCAGGTGCAGCCCTGGCGTGTCATACATAGTGGTCGCACGCATGGTTACAACTAGTAAGGGACGCGGGAAGCGTACACCTAGAGAAAGAGGCAGAGAACTTCACAGCTAGCTGGACAGAGCGCGCCTTTGTCCCAGCTCCTAGCGAGGCTGAGGCAGGAGGGTCAAGTGAGCCCAGGAGTTTGAGGATGGTCTGAATAACATAGCGAGACCCCGCCTCAAACAAAACAAAACACACCACAAAAGAATAAAAACACAAAAACAGAGACTATGAAGGGGAGAATAAGAGAGAGGAAACCCATGGAAACTCTGAGCGTGGAGTGCTGCTGTCTTTCTGCAGATCTTCACTCTTCCTCAGAAGGAATCCAGGGCACCTGCCACCTGTCTGGAGCACCCAGCCCGCAGGACGTGGGCAGTAGCTACCAGGATGGCCTGGGAGGTGAATGCCCTGGAAACCCAGAGCGGAAGCTGCCGGGCCTCTATGGAGTGGGGGATCCCATTGCCATGTTGTCCGCGGACAGCTCCTGCCTGTCCTCCCGGGGCAGAGCCATCTAGTGGTTCTGGGACTCCGCGGAGGAGGGCTGCAGGACCTACCACGTGCAGGAGTATGATGGGGACAAAAACCCCAGTGTGAGAGAAGCGCCACCCGCTGGACGCGGGGGAAACTGCAGGGCGCGTACCTCCCCTTGACCCACAGGGAAGCATCCCAGCTACTCCTGCCTGGTTGGAGTTACCCTCCTCCGACTCCACCAGGCTTCTGAGGAAGCTCAGAGCGCTCCAGGGTATTGGGCCTCTTCTAGCACACGGTTTGGGAATTCTTTGTTCCCTGCTGCGACGCCAGCGCCTTGATGACTGCTGGGACATGGGACCTTGATTAGTGAGGGAGGAGTCAAAGAACTATAGGGGGCTGCAACACGGATTCTGACCCGCATTGCCCTCTATTCGGTTTAGATGTGTGTGTGTGTGTGTGTGTGTGTGTGTGTGTGTGTGAGATGCTGAGCACTGAGCCCAGGGCCTTGCCCAAGCTGGGCAAGTGCTCTACCACTGAGCTACATCCCTGGTCGCCACTGTTCAACTTCGGACCTGGAATAGAGCTCAGGCTCACTCCTGTTTCACCTCTGGGTGAGGATCAGGTGTCGAGTGATGCTCAGATTTCCGAGGGCGGCACTGACACTGACATGGGTCCACCCCCACCCTGGTTTCTGTACCTGTCGTCCCGAGGGGATCATTAACTTGGGCTGCAGCGAGAACAAGCTCTGCTTTGACCTCTGTTGTGAGGAGTGAGTGAGTGAGTGGCCCCCGCCGGGTGTCTTCCTCCCTGGAACGGCAACATCGTGTATCCCCCACCCCTCAAGGGCCTGCTGTGGGCCTCGGGGGCCCTGAGATGGGAAGGAGGTTCCAGGTCGGCCCTGGGGGTGGCTTCCCGTGAGATCCTGGGCGATCACCTCTGCATTCTGAGCCCCATTGTTTTTCCGCCTCTTCAGGCCCTGTCCTTTCCTTTGTGCCCCGCTGTGCCGGTCCCTGGTCTCAGAGCTGCTTACGTGTCACACCTCACTCCACGGGAACCACTGCCCCGACCTGCCAGTCCCCGCAGCGTACATTCCCACGGTGGAAATGGTCGGTGCTGAGCTCCTGAGGGAAAGACGGGGACAGTTTTGCCTAAAGTCAGCTCCCCCTAAGGTAGCTCAGCACTGAAATAAACAAAACAGAAAGCATATACATAATTTAAAAACTCCTATACAAAGGTAAAAAACGCTGACAAAATTGATGTTAGTACTATATTTCATGTACCTCGTCTATCCGGAATGTGATCCTCTCGGCACATAATCAGTATAAAAATGGTTGCTATGTTTTGCGTATGGTTTTTATAGCAAGTCTTCAAAATCCAGTGAGTCTCTGGAGACACGACACGTGTCAAGTGCTTGATAGCACAGGTGGCCGTGACTCCCGGGGTGGCAGGAATGAGGGACGCGGCTGATGCTCATTCTTTCTCTGGGTCCCGCTGTGACCGCCGCGGCGTGGTGCCCGAGGAGTCACTCAGTGACCCGGCAGCTGATCCGCGTCCAGGGCTTGCAAACTGCTGCCTTTGCCAGGGTGTGCGGTTGAGCCCAGCCTGCAGCAGGACAGTGTCCTGAGACCCTCCGGAAGCCAGAGCCCACACTGAGGTGGCAGCACCCAATTCTGGGGCTTCTTCTGCCCCCATGAGAAGCTGGGTAGCCCGATCCACCGGCACTGCCTAGCAACCCAGCCCTCTGACACTCTAGGTGATAACGTTCTGAAAAGAGCACTGGACCGGCTGTCAAAAGTTCTGGGTTTGCACGCCCACGGTCCCAGCACTGGGAGAGCCTGAGGCAGAAGGATCACCAGCTTGAGCCCAGTTTTGAGCAATTTAGTGACTTCACAACAAAGTATCTCAAAGAAAGACGGGGTCTGGAGATGTACCTCTGTGCCAAGACCCTAGGTTCCATGCCTTGAATCACCAGAAAACAAAACCAAAGCCCAATCCCCAAACACCTGGTGTTCAAAGTTGCTAACTGTGTCACCTTGGCTGAGTCCCTCGCTTTTCTGAGCCTCAGTTTCCCCATCTCCTAAATGGACATGA
>NW_004955786.1:0-20835 GCF_000276665.1 Chinchilla lanigera
TTAAGTGCTTTACTATGTTCCTTTTTTTTTTTTTGGTGTTTTTCCGGTACCAGGAATCAAACTCACGACCTCGTGCTTGCCAGGCAGGCGCTATGCCGCTGAGCTAAATCCCCAGCCCCTTTACTAGCCCCTTTACTATGTTCCTTATGCCTACATCTTTCATGTATTTAATATTTAACCTACATTTCATTGTTGCATTATTGATCTATGGTACGTAGTATATCTTAATTATCTATAGTGAATTATTGATTACCTTAAAATAGTGAATAATTTATGTTTACTGTGTCCTCAATGCTTCAGGATCTAGGAGTAGTGCTCTGCACTCTAGCAGTCCATGGGAGACCCATGCACGCTGCAGGCACTCGACATGCATGGGTGCTCTTTCACAGCAGGGAGGGGGGGGTGGACTGATCTAGCTCGGGGCGGCTCCACAGGAGCGTGTGCTGTGTGCTGAGGGCGGGACTGCCACGACCTCTGCGGTCAGCTGGGCCAGACGAGCCAGCCTCCGAAGGCCGACAGAGCCAGGACGGGGGCGACCCTGTCAGTGACGGGAATCGCTGTGCAGCCCTCCTTGAGAGCACACTGACTCGCAGGTTAACGAGCTCGGTTATCCAGTCTGACAGCCCACCCAGGAGTTAAGAGGGGCCAGTGCTGAGGGACGAGGACAAAGGGAAGAAAAGCCAGAGCAGAAGGGGCAGGAGAAATTGGGCTTGGTGACACATGCCCATAATCCCAACCCTCAGCAGGCGAGAGGCAGGAAGATTCCCACACGTTGGAGACCAGCCTGGGCTACACAGTAGGCTTAATTCCAGCCTAAACTACATAGGAGACCCTGTCTTAGAAACCAAACAAACAAAAATAGAAATGGCAGGAGAGAACAAAGAATCTGTGAGAAAACAAATGCAACCAGCAGTCCCAACTCTTGGAAGCTGAGGCAGGAGTATCCCAAGTTTGAGACCAGCCGAGGCAACTTAGCAAGACCCTATCTTAGCAAGCCCAATGTTTCATCCCTGGGCGGAGGAAGGAGGGGAGAGGAGAAAAGGGGAGGGGAGGGGAAGCAAGGGAAGGGAAGAAAGAAATGACAATGGGCTCAGATCCTCTCTAATCCAGCCCTACAGCCTCAAAGTCCTCCATGCTACCAAATCTCAGTCCAGTATCATGGTTGACTCTGCAGGAGAAAAACAAAATCCTAGCCAGAGAATTATGTTCCATATATTCTATTGAAGATGACCAGTACCAATATGAAAGGTTTAAAATTCTTCCAATGGCAATTTCCTAGATGAAAAGCTTTAGTATTTATAGGAGAAAAATGTTTCAGTGGGGAAAAAAAAAAATCACATAGTTGGAATTTCACATTTGAAGACAAACCTGTGGCCACACACCTCCTGAAAAATCATGGACTATTTCTCAAATGACCCATAACGAAGCAGTGGCCTTCTAGCCCTGGGAAGCTGCAAACTGCAAGTAAAACAAGGACAAAAGACAAAAGACAAACTTCAGGTGATCTGTGAACCTGGCACAGATCTCTCCAAGGAACCATGGGAAAAAAACAAACATGATCGCAAACAGAATCCACCATTCAGAGCCAGACATCGATCCTGGCACTCTGAACAGTTTTTAATCACACCATTGGGCAAAGAAAAAAATCCCCAGTGCAACACTTTAAAAAATCAAAAAATCAGGGCTGGGGGTTTAGCTCAGCGTCACAGCGCCTGCCTGGCAGGCACAAGGTCGTAAGTTCGATTCCCAGTACTGGAAGAAAACAAAAAAATCAAAAAGCTAAAATTTCAGTCTTTCTCACAGATGTGGGAAGCTCATAACCACTTAAATAAAAAACGAGTCCAGACACTCAGGTCAAATATCTAACTACCAAGTAAACTATGCTGTGGAGGTCTTCCTCTCTGACATCTGTCCCTTTATGGCTTGGGAAGTGAGGAAGGCTATGGCTCCCAACCCAATCACAGTGACACGGGAGCCATGTATGACGAGAGTTCTGGCCAAGCATGTGGCCCTGGGATATAGGTCCCTTCTAGACCCAACCCCTGTCACCTCCCCAACAGCCTCCAGCCACTCCCTCCAATATTCCCTGCACACCGTCAGAAAAGGCGGGGAAGCATTCTGAGAGTTTAGGCCAACGAAACGGAGGGAGCTTGGGACCCTGCATGGCAAACAACCAGTGCTCCTTTCCACTGCCAACCAGCCCTGGCCCGGGACCCAAGCAATGAGCCCATGGCCTCTGAAATCTTCGGGGAGATGTTACAAGCAGCCAGCCCACCTGGACAAAATCCTGCCTTGGGTTAATGAAATTTTATGAGAGTCTGCCAGATGGTACCCAAAAGGCTTCAAAGAAGTCTGGGAAATTTACCCCCATAGAGGCTAAATTAATTTCACAGTTTTAAACCCTGGACACACTCAATTCCTGTGAACCCAAAGTATCAGCTGTATTTCAGAATCAGAAGCTAATCGCTCCCACACTGGAAGCCCCTAGTGGCCGCACTTTCTGCAGACAATTTCAGGACACCAAAACCACAGCGCAGACAAAGTAGAAAGGGATTCTGGTTTCTGTAGCCACTGCCCTAAAAGAATGATGCCAGGATGCTGAACGTGCAAAGCAAAATCAGGATGCCCTAACAATATCACCGAGAAGGCAGTTTAAGGCAGAACGTCAGTATTTATTTCTACAGCCAAGTATAGTATGCATTTCCCTATATTTCCGTTGAGCTCGTGACTAGTGCATGCACTCCTCTGACAAAGGGCTGCATTCCAACTTTTCCAAAGAGGAAATACAGGGCCAACTTGTCTTAACAAGTCAGCAACACCTGCCTTGGTCTGGCAGGACTCTCTCACGATAGGTAAATAATGACCCGCCAAGGAGCCAGGGCCAGCACAAAGGAGGGAAAACTGGAGGGAGATTTTCTTGTCTGATGTCCCCACTGTCAGGAAATATTTTCTTTCTCCATGAAGCAAGAGGAGAATTGCCCAAAACTGCTAACTTGAAGAAATGAGTATCTCCAAAGGGGAGGAAGAGGCCCTGGTTTAGCCAACCAGTTACCTAAAAGAGGGATGGACCGTGTTTTGGGAACAAGATGTATCACTACAAACCTGTCTTCTGTTTAATGTTTCACACAGGGTTTCACATAAGCTTTAAACCTTTAAGTCAACTCATTTCAAATGTGTCCACCAAGGCTTCTAGGGATTATGGCTCAAATAGCAACGGAACGTAGCTTACCATCACCCTTGGGCCAATAAATTCCTAAAGACCATCTTACACCTGGGTCTAAGCAAAAATTGCAAACCATCTCCATTTCTGCCACACTGGAATTTATCAGAGTCCATGACGGGGTAGGTGGGCGGAGGCTGAGGAAGACCACATCTGATTCACTAGCGTGCTCGCTGCTGGTGCCTGCATCTTCGTGTGATACGTGGGGACAGAACAAGGGCTGAGGATTTAAGCTCTGAGGCCAGAAAGATGATTAAATGAGTTACTTAACCTCACTGAACTTCAGCTTCTCATCAGTAAATGAGCTTTTTAATAATACCTGCACACACACCCCCCAGGTGAGCTAGGAGAATTATGCACATAATGTAATAATGCAGTGTAATAATTGCATAATGTCACGCAATGTACATGATAATAAAGTACAGTCATTATGGTTAGTATGCACTACACAGCCTATAGTTTCAGAGCCCTCGCAAATCATAGGAAGGCAAAAATAATGAGATTTCACAAGTCTCAAAAAAGATCCTCCTTGTTCACAAAACACTTTCTCTAACCAAAAAAAAAATCGCTGTTAGGTTTTTAAAGTATGAGTTCATTCTGTTCTTAGAAAATTTTTTTCTCTAAAGAGAAGCAAATTTGAGCTTTATCAGTACGCAGGTGCCCGCTAAATCTACGGATCACATGATGGAGTCTCCAGAATCCACGGGGCATCCCAGGCTGCTCTGCAAATGTGCAGAATGAAGCTCCGAGGACTGAAAGACACGGCCAGCTTCCCAGAAATACCCGAGTGGAAACCCCAGCACAGGTTCCCTTGTCCTAAACTCGTCCTCTCCTTTGGGGTCTGACTGATAGTAGCAACTTCACTCCTCCCCACGGGAAAGTTTATACAGCGAAAGAAAGTGAGGAGCAGAAAAGAAAAAAGAATATGAGACAATTTTATAAAAGAGAAATGGAAGAGATTGAGCATGACACGGAAAATACTGTCAGGGGGCACAATTTTTAACAAAGTTAGGCAGCCCCGTGCAACATAACCCAGTAATTTTCTCAGTCCCATGCGACTCATGACACTTAAATTACAGTAGCTACTCACTCGTCCAGTGCCCACACAGTGCCCATAAAGTATTTAATACTATGGTATTTAATAAGAAATCTCAAACTTTTTTTTTTTTTTTTTTTGGTGAGACAGGGTCTCACTATGTAGTCCTCACTGGTTCTGAACTCACCAGGCAGCCCAGGCTGACCTCAAAGTCATAGCAGTCCTCCTGCCTCAGCCTTCTGAGTGCTGAGATCACAGGCAAGCGCCTAACCTTCAACTCTTCCAAGAATGCAAATATATTTATTGGGTGTAGACATTCGCTTTCGGTATATTTGATAATCCTGGAAATTCAGTGGCTCCTCTCCTTAAAGTTCATGCAATACTTATAGAATACTTCTAAGAGGAGAAGTATGCCAGGAAAATTAGCCCTCTGTGTGTGTGACTGTTGTTTCCCACTACACTGACTTTACGACAGATCCTTGCAAGTGAGTTTGAGTGGTGTTCTGCATCTACGGGAAGACTCCCATCTGCGTTCTAAATAATTACCATGTGCAGCACTGGGGTGAACAGAATCGTGGTTCATCATTTAGAGAAAGGAAAGACAGCTTGTGTTGTTCTTTTCATGTCATTTATGAAGTGTGGGGGGAAAATAATTTATACAGAAACTCAGGGCTTGAACAGGACTTTTATCTTTTTAAAAAAACAAAGCAGATGCTTTTAAAATAAGGACCCTCCTATATGCCCCAGGATGATCATCCTCAGCCAAAATGGACAACTTCACAGAGACCGAGAATTTCCACAGTAAAGCATAAAACGTACTTCCTGCATGGTAAATATTTACTACTGGGAGAAATGATTAATGTCTCTTGGCAAGTTATGCTATGTGTTTTATGTAAAGTGGCTCACCTGGTCTTTTCAACAACCCTAGGAGGACAGTATTATTATCAGAAACATTTTCAGAGGAAAAACCAGAAGCTAAGAAAGATGAAGACTCCTGTCTTTGACAATTAAGTAGTGGCAGGGGGGTGGGGCTCACACTGATTCTCAGCTGAAAGAGTAAAGAATCTGAACAGTATGGAAAATCAGGAGATTCGACATAGGGTTTACTGACACTTGAGGTATCCTAAAAACAACCACAAATAAATTATTTGGAATAGGATGTAAGATATAAAGATGTCAATGGGACCACCAAACTTTTTGATCCTATTTATGAGAAAAAGAACCAACAGAGTTAAAGCATATCACAAAAGAAAGGCATGCATTTCTATATATTGTCCCCACAAGACACACACACACACACACACACACACACACACACACACACGGAGTACACATCAGATTTTCTAAAACTCAGACCTGTACTACTTTCTTATCAACCCAGTATACAGACATATAGCCTAGTTTATTTTCTATTTTGTTCCATTATATTTATTTGATAATGTTGGCCTCAAACCACTAAATGATTTTATAAACATTCAAAGGATCCCTGCCCTCAGGAGAAAAGCAGTAACTACTCAGATGGAAATAATTTTTCCACATAGAGCTATTTGAATGTTTATAAACTCATGCCTTTAGAGGGCAGGGGGTCAAAAAGGCTTCCTAACTGTAGCACTTTTACATAGGCCTTGTGTCTTGACCCAGCACATGGATTTTTAACATAGGATCCCTGGAGAACTCTCAAAGGTTTTTGAACTTTCCGGCATTGGATACAGAATTATGTATGTGGATAGGGCCTTGTTTACATGGGGAGTGGTGTCCTGGCTTCTACTAGCTTTTCAAAGAAATGGGACCCACAAAATTAATTTATTTCTTTTAGTGAGAGTCAGCAGACCTTGCCATAAAACCAAGCTCCTGACAACTTCCAGGAGGATGGTGAAGGGATGAACAGTAGAGAAGCGTCTCTGAGATTTCACGTCCAAATTCCGGAATACAGCAATGTGAGGATGAGAAGGAAGGAAGTGGGTCCCCAGGACCCAGGAAGGATCTGAAGCACTCAAGGACAGCAAAGAGAGAGCCCATGGCACAGAAGAAGTAGGTGGCCAGGGGTGCCTTCTCCCTAAGGCCTGACTCACAGTGTAGGTAGGAGGGGGCAGCTCGAACCTGCTACCTACCACACAGTGACTACTGACAAGACCTCCACAGAGAAATGCACCAGTGGAACACAGCAGTGGCTGGTGAGTTACTCAGGTTCAAACGTCCCCCAGGAGACAGAGACTGGTGGTAGTCATAAGAAGAGGAGCCAACTGAGCTAGGCACCCAGAGCAACTGTGGGCTGACTCCATCATCAGGGTCAGGCAGAACAGAATTCAAGTCAGCCAGAGGTCAGGGAACCAAGTTCAAGCCAGCGCGGAGCCCAGCTCAAGAAGGCTGGAGGCAAACACAGGGCTGCATGTTGAACAAATCAAGTTCTAGACTCACAGCCAGAAACCAACCTGACCTTCAGTGGAACTAAAAGTGCAGGCTTGCTGGGATTATCTACTACCCCACCATAAATCTAAGGCTGTCTTGCTGAGTTTAATCAACACAGATGTGGGCTTTTTCTGTACACGGTCCACCAATGACAGCAGAGACATGCCCTGAAGTGGACTTTTTTTCTTCTTTTCCTCTTTTCCTTTCTTGCTGTTTTTGTTTCTGTTTTGTTTTGTTTTGTTCTTGATTATTTGCTCTTATTTATCTGAGTATGAAGATCATTTCTAGTTTGTTGTTGTTTTTATATTCTTTTTATTTCCTCCTCTTTCCCTCCTATCTTCTTCACCAAAATCTCCCTTTGTCCTCTGGCCTTGTGTCTAATCTCTTCCTCTTCTTCTATTTCTTAATTTGTTCCCCTAATCTCTTTTAAATTTTCTCCCTTGAGGGTAAAGTCACCATACTGAGGGCGTATTTACTGTCTATGATTTTCTGGTTCATTTTAGATTTTGTCATATCACTACAAATATAGTGCATACAGTTATAGGTGTGCAAATTAATAGTTACTGAAGTTGGTTATCTTCCAGGTTGAGTTTGATGCTATTGTTATTGCTGGTTATACTACTTTAGCCAAAGTGACAAAATTGTTCCAATCAGTTGTTCTACCTGGTATGCCAATACTCAGCCTAAGGGTCATAAACAATACTATAGGTGTGCCAAAGAACAAGGGGCTAGGCCAAATAAGCAGCAACTTCTCATTCCCCATAAATTAACGAGGTAGGGTCTTGCAACAACCTCAAAACCGAAAACTGAGCTACACCTGAAAGTCACCTCTGACAAGCAGTCATTTCCTAATGATTCTCAATACTAGCAGTAAAGCTACTTCCCATGTGCAATTTATAAGCAACAACCCAGGAATTAAACTACAAAAGAAACCCCAAAATAGAAAATGAGAGCACACTTAAGTAAGATGCAAACCCAAACTTCCAGCTCACCAAAGGCAAATCCAAGGAGCAATGAGGTGGAACAATTTGAAAACCACCCACCTGAACTTTCTGAAGTGGTAACAGTGGAAGTAACAAATGAGGCTCTAGAAAAAAAAATCAAATCAGAAATAATTTCCCAGATTACTAAAGAGATAGGGACCATAATGAAAGATGTTAGTAATTCTAGAGGACAAATACATTTTTAAAAAGTAGAAGAGCTTAGGAAAATAACGGAAATCATGAGCACCCAATACCGAAAATAAATAGACTCTCTGAAACTGATTCATAGAGATACCCAAGAGATTTATAAATTCCATTGAAAGTATACATAGCAGAATGAGCTCCTGTGAGGACAGAATATCAGATATCAAAGACTGGGTTATGGTTAGTGATCATGAAAAGAAAGATTTCTTAAAAGTAGCAAGGGACCACAAAAAAATTCAACCCAACAGCAGCTAGAAAATACAAAGATGAATAACATAAGATTGATTGGAGTCAATGAAAAAGCAGGAGACAGTGCAAATAAAAAACCTGTTCACAGAAGTAATGTCAGAAAACTTCTCAAGCATAGAAAAATAATTTGACGTATGGATAAGTAAGACATACAGAGCACCAATTAACCATGATGAAAAAATTCTACACCAAGATATATAATAGTCAAGATTCGTGAAATTCAACGCAAGAACATAATATTAAAAGCTGTTAAAGAAACATCTCACCTATAAAAGAAAACCCATCAGAAGCAGAGCAGACTTCTCAACACAAACCCTCAAATCAAGGAGACTTTGGAATAAAATATTTCAAGTCCTAAAAGAAAAGACTCTCCAGTACAAAACTATCTTTCAAAAGTAATGGAGAAATAAGATATTTCCATGGTAAAAAAGACACCTGAGGAAATTCATGAACACCAAACCAGCACTCCATGGGCCACAGATATAGCTCAGCCGCACAATGCCTGCCTGGCAAGCTAGAGGACATGGGTTTGTTTCCCCAATACAAACAAACCAAAAAAAAAAAAAAAAAAAAAAAACTGCACTCCAAAGTGTTCAGAAGGGTATCTAGAAAGAGATGATGAGGACTAAAACTCCAAAAGAATGAATCCACCAGGCAAGTCAAGTAATTAAACAGAGGGTAGGGGACCGATAACAGGAAAATAACATGACAAGGATAAGTCAGTACATATCACTTATAACCGTCAACATAAATGGTCTAAATTTAAAAATGAAAAGAAACAGACCAGTAGAATGCATAAAAGAAACATATTTAATTCAAAAAGAAATTAATAGAATGAAAATCAAGGATGGAAAACAATACTCCACACAACAGGAATCCAGAAAAAAAGCAAGAGAAGCTATTCTATTTGTGGACAAAGTGATTTTCAAGCCAAGACTGATTAAGAGAGACAAAAAAGGTTACTACATCCTTGTAAAGGGAACAATCCAAGAGGAAGAGATAACAATCATAAATGTATATGCACAAATACCAGGGCACCCAACTCTATAAAGCAAATATTAATGCACATGAAAAAGCAAGGGGCTGGGGATTTAGCTCAGTGGCACAGCAACTGCCTGGCAAGTGCAACATCGTGAGTTTGATTCCCGGTACCGGAAAAAAGCCAAAAAAAAAAAGAAAGAAAGAAAAAGCAAATAATCACTGCTACATCTGGAATGGGGGGACTTCATTACTCCTGTGTCACAAATAGACACATCAACTAGACAAAGAAATCAACAAAGAAATACCAGAACTAAACCAAACTTTTGAACAAATGGACTTAATAGATGTCTACAGTGTGTTCCATCCCAAAACATCAGAATATACATTCTTTTCAGCTGCACACAGAATATTCTCCAAAATAGGCCACATACTAGATCGCAAAACATGCTTAAGTAAATGCGAAGAAAGTGAAATTATCTCATGCATGTAATCAGACCATAGCGCAATAAAACTGGAAATCAATAGCAAAAAAAAAAACCATAAAAATTTCATAAACACATGGAAATTAAATAACACCCTCCTGAAAAAACAATGGGTCACAGATGAAATTAAAAAAAGAAATTAGACAGTTTTTACAATTAAATAATAATGCTAATACAACATACTAGGACTCATGGGACACAATGAAAGCAGTCCTATGAGGGAAATTTATAGTGGTGAATTCCCATATCAGAAAAATAGAGCAAGCTCAAATAAACAACCTAATATTGAACCACAAGGTTCTAGAAACAGAAGAGCAAGTGAAGCCCAAAGGGGGAAATGAGAAAGAACAGAAATTAATGCAACAGAGACTAAGAAAACAATACAAAGAATCAATAAATTGAAGAGTTAGTTCTATGAAAGATTAAATAAAACTGACAAACACTTAGCCAACCCTATCAAAAAAGGAAATAAAAGACTCAAATCCATGCAAATAGAAGTGAAAAGTGTGAAATCACAACAGACCCTGCAAAAATCTGGATCATCAATACCTACTTTGAGAACCAACATTCTGATAAGATGGAAAACACACAAAAAATAGACATATTCCTAGATACATAAGAATTACCAAAGCTGGATCAAGAAGCTATAACAATTATAAATAACCCAACATCAGTCAATGAAGTTGAAGATGTAAGTAAAAACCTACTAACAAAGAAAAATCTAGGCCCTGACAGAATGATTGCTGAATTCTACGAGAAAGTTAGAGAAGATCTAATGTCCCTACTATTCAAACTCTTAAATGAAATTGAAAGGCAAGCAACAGTCTCAAATTCATTCTTGGAAGCAAGCATTACTCTTATACCATAACCAAAGAAGGATCCAAGCCAAAAAGAGAACTACAGGCCAATCTCCCTAATGAATCCACACATAAAAAAATCCTCAGTAAGATACTGGCAAAAAGAATGCAGCAAATCATCAAGAAGATTATACACCAAAACCCAGTAGGACTATTTATTCCAGGAATGCAGGGATGGCTCGACACATACAAATCAATAAATGCAATACACAGTATTAACAAAGGCAAGGACAAAAATCATATAATCATCTCAACAGATGCAGAAACAGCATTTCATAAAGTCCAACCCCCATTCATGATTAAAAACTACATAAAACTGGAATAGGAAGTCTTTATCTCAATCTGATAAAAGTCATCTATGACAAACTAATAGCCAACATCATACTAAATGGACAAAAACTGAAAGCTTTCATTCTAACATCAAGCACAAGACAAAGGTGTCCACTGTCACCACTTTTATTCAATATAGTTCTGGAAACATGGGCCACAGCAACTAGACAAGAGAAATAAATAAAAGGAGTAAGAATCGGAAAAGAAGATGTTAAATTAGCATTATTTGTGGATGACATGATAATCTACATAGAAGACTTCAAAAATTCCAACAAAAGACTTCTAGATTTAATAACCAAATTCAGTAGTGTAGCTGGATACAAATCAACACTCAAAAGCAAATAGCATTCATGTACACAAATAAAAAATTCACTGAGAAAAACTAGAGAAACAAGACATTTTACAATAGCATCCCCAAAACATGAAATATCTAGGAATCTATCTAACAAAGGAAGTAAAAGACCTTTACATTAAAAACCACAGTACTCTGGAAAAGGAGATCTAAGAGAATATTAGAAATGGAAAGATATCTCTTGTTCTTGAGTACAAAGCACCAATATTGTGAAATGGCCATACTTCCAAAATTGTTATACAGATTTGATGCAATCTCAATGAAAATTCCAACAGCATATCTCACAGAATTAGAGAAAATATTCCCAAAATTCATTTGGAACCAGAAAAGACATAGAATAGCAAAAGCAACTCTGAGCAACAAAGGCAAGACACAAGGCATCACAATCTCTGACTTGAAATTATACTGCAAAGCCACTGTGATAAAAACAGCATGGTACTGGGGAAAAAGCAGACCCAAGGATAAGTGTAACACAATAGAAGATGCAGAAATAACTCCAGGCATACTTAGCCACCTTATCTTTGACAAAGGAGCCAAACACCTTCACTGGAAGAAAGACAGCCTCTTTCATAAATGGTACTGGAAAAACTGGCTTTCCACCTGCCAAAGACTAAAACTAGACCCCTATGTTTGACCTTCCACTAAACTAAAATTGAAATGGATCAAAGATCCAAACACTAAAACAGAAACCCTAAATCTGCTGGAAGACAGAATAGGTAGAACTGTTGAGGACATTGATGTGGGCAAAGACTTTATAAACAAAACTCTAATCACACAGGAAATATCAAAAAGCATCCACAACTGGGATCTTGTCTTATTAAAAAGCTTTTGCACAGCAAAAGAAACCAACAGAGTGAACAGACAACCCCCAGTGGGGCAAAAATTTTTCCCAGCTGTTCCTCAGAAAAAGGACTAATATCTATAACACACTAAGAACTCAAAAAAATCAGACCCTCCCCTCCTAAATGTACAGATGCTGTTCAAAAATGGACATATAAAATGAATAGACACTTCTCAACTAAACAAGTACAAATGGCAAATAAGTATATGAGAAAATGTTCAACATAATCGGTCAATGAAGAGATACAAGTTAAAACAGCACTGAGATTCTATCTCACTCCAGAAACAGTAGCTATTATCAACCAGTAACAAACGCTGGTGGGGCTGTGGGGAAAAAAGCAAACCCTTCTCCATTGCTGGTGGGAATGTAGACTGGTGCAACTGCAGACTCCTCAAAAACTAAAACTAAAGAGGTTCCATTTGTCCCAGCTATTCCATATCTGGGTATCTTCCTGAAAGAATTAAAAACATCATACCACAGTTATGTATGCACACCCATGTTAATAGCAGTACAGTTTGTAATAGCTAAATCTTGGCAACAGCCCAAATGTCCATTAACCAATAAATGGATTTTTAAAAAAAAGTGTGGAGTTTTTTTTATACAATGGAATACTACTCTGCCATAAGGCAGGATTACCTTGAGACATTTCTAGTTAAATAGATGCACTTGAGGGCATCCTCTTAAGTGAAATAAATCAGATACAGGTGTTTAAATACCACATTGTTTCTCTGCTGTGAGAAGCCAACAAGGTAAATAAGGACCAAAATGTATAATGGATATTGGGAAATGTAAAGAAAGAAGGGGAACAAGGGAGGGGAGAGGAAGGAAGGAAGGGAGGAAGAGACAAGAAAAAAAGAGAATAGAAGGAAAAAATGGAGACCAAGCTTTTGTAAATAAGGAGGTGAAGAGGGGTTGAGGGGAGGGGAGGGGAATGGGAAAAGAAGAATGAAGATATATCCTGTACAGGTACAAATTCCCTAAGGTGACTGTGAGTGTTACGTATATCTAAAACATATCAATAAAATAAAGAAGGTTTAAAAAAGAGTCAATAAGATAAAAATAAAACCAAGCTCCTCTCACATATGAATAAAACTATCACACCACAAGAAGAGATTATTCCAAACAACATAGCCCTGAAACTGTACCACAAAAAACCAAGTGGTGACATGGCAGACCATGCACAACATTCACTCATTTATTCTGCAGAGCACCTGTTTTGAACTATACTGGGATTCTTAGCATTAAGTTGGAAAGGACAGGGTCTCAACAAGAGGGTCCTCAATCTTTGTAGTATTCTAATATTATCTTATCGGTCTGAAACCCACAAAATAGAAGATGATTTCCTGTTTCCTGCTTCCTACAGAAAAACCTGACAAAATACTGAGAGAGATGACCACTTCAAAAGAAACACCACACTGCTTTTCCCTGACAGAATGCTAATTAATAGCTAAAATATTTCAAGGAAAGGTTCACACTAATTTAGGCAATTATGAGCTCTAGCTGCCCTCAGGGGAAAAGGCACGAGCCTTTTTCATAAAAGGAGAACATCCTATGAGGGCTAAACCAAGAATGGCGATCCCATGTGAACATCCACGCACAACACACACGTGATATTCTCTCCTCACTCTGTGTTCTGGCCCAAGGAGCTCTCTCATTGAAAATGAATCAAATGGTCTGATAATTAGCAGATCAAACTGTTGAAATTAATTACAATTGTGAAGCAAGAGGCCACCAAACTTGGTGTCATGTGGGTGCCATGTTCCTTGGGTCTCCTGTTCTCCTTCACATGAATGCTACTCAACTATACAAAATCCCCTGGCCCCTCTGAGTCTCCCATGTGGTACTCGGGAGATGGACAAAGGAGACCTAGATAAAGGAGAAGGGTTGGGAGAACCCCCTGCACTGTACCTGACAGTGGAGATCTGCCAGGTCCCCAAGCTGCCTGCTCTAGCACATGCAGTAGTGAATCTCAGATCCTGCTCCACTGAGGGAAGCCTCTTACTTTCCACTGCTAGGCCCGCATCAATGGGAGGTTCCTCTACCTGTTCAAGTCAAGGGGGCCCCAAACCAGCTGCTGCTGTACGGCCAAGTCCCAAGCCCCACTCCAACACTCACTAACAACGCTGATCCTTTGGCCTCCATTGCTGTCTTCTCTGTCTCTCTCAACTGGCCCAGAACTTGAGCAGGATGGAGTTTCTCACATTCCAACAAGCTCTCTTCTCTCCATAGAGAAGAGAGCTCTCTCGATTTCAAGTGGGTTGACAACACTTAAAATATTGTGCTTAACTCATCTGTTCCTTGCTAATTTTAGGGCACGCTAACAAGTGCCTGCTTGATCAGACAACTCCACCACACACTCGTATTCTCAGACGGCCGCCACCCAGCAGAGAAGTTCCTGGAAACCAAAGCACGGAACCAATGCCCCTGCTCAACAGGGGATTTCAAGAAGCAGCTGTTTTTCTGTAGATAAACGGCCCAATCGCAGACTAAGGGCAAGCTGCAGGATAGAGTTAAACAGGAATTTGGCTACAGCTCCCATGTCTTCACAGAAAGAATATTCCATTGTATGATTCACAGTGAATTTCCAAAATAACAAACATTCAGCCATCCCTGTTAATAACCAATATTCTGCGATCCCTATTGTTGGAGTTTGAGAGGAATCGTCCACTAGTATTCACCCGAGAGAGAAAGTACGTTTCCAGGGACCCAAAAGCAACGTTCTGGTTCCTACTTAACATTTTCTATTTGAAGGCATGATCTGCAAAACCTGCCAATTTTATCACAGTACATCCAACCAAATTTAATGCTTGGAAATAAATCTTTTGGGCTCTGAGGCTGGGAGAATAAAGAATCAAAGTTCTGTACTGTATATAAATCTTCTCTACATTTATTTTAGTTTGACAATGTTACCAGAGGGATAAAATCTTATCCAGCCTGCCTCTCATTCAGCACATTTTCTCTGGGTCTCTGCATGGGAAGATGCTCTCCCAGCTTGGAGCTCAACATCTCCTGCACCCAGGGTGTCACACCCAGGCCCCTTGGGCTCGGCACCATCACATGCGGCATGAAGGTGGCCAAGCCTTTTGTTTCCAGAGCTCAGATTTGTATGTTGAACTCTTGGGTGGCAACATAAGTCAATCATCCTTCGGAAGAAGGGCTTGGTAAGCAGTGAGAACACATTTTCAGAAGCTACTCCCCTGGGCTGGGTGTGGCCGCACACACCTGGAATCCCAGCACTCTGGGAGGCTGAGGAAGAAGGATCTCAAGTTCAAGCCTTGCCTGAGCAACTTAGGGACTTAACAAGACCGTTTCAAAATCAAAAAAATTTAAAAAGGGGCTCAGGATGTAGCTCAGTGCAAAGGCCCTGGGTTAAGTTCACCAAAGCGGGGGGAAAAAGTACTCAGCTGGAGATTTCTCTGAGATAGGTGTGAGCCAGGAAATTACATTTGGGTATGTGGCATGGGAGAGGGCAATCCCAGCTACACACTGACTGGTGTACGGTGCCGAGTGTCTCCCTGAAATGCTCAGAACCTCATTAGATGCAGAACTGAAAGAGTGGAGAAAAAAGCCGTGCATAGTAGAACACTACTGTAATCTCAGCATTCTGGGAGGCTGAGGCAGGAAGATTGCAAATTCCGGCCCAGCCCAGGCACATTAGCAAGACCCTGACTATAAAGAAAGAAATAAACAAACAAATACATAAGGCTGAGGATGTAGTCCAGTGAAGGTCCTGGGTGTAATCCTCAGTACCAAAGCAAGGAGGGGCATGACCTCAGAGCTTCGGTGCAGGGACGCAAATGTCACTCGGGTGAAACGCCCCAGTAGGGACCGACAAGCGTGCCTGTCAGCAGGTGTCCACTGGCCTGCACTCAGCCCCCAGCTCCTTGTGACTGGGGCCAATCTAGACACCTCCCTGCGCAGCAGGCTCGACTCCATGCTCTTCCACCATGCTCAGGACACAATTCGTGAAGTGAGTAAAAAGTGCTCCTTGTGACACATACGAGGCCAAACTGATAGAAGTGTGGAGAAACTTTAACCCTCCTGACACCCTTCAAAGCCAACCCCGCAGGGAGGAAAAAGGCAGTCTAGAAGGACATCAGCCAGCTGCCCGGGTCGCTGCCCTTTTCTTGTGTCACCACTGGCTTGGCCACTGAGTCACTGCGCATGTTTATTGGTTCATTGCTCACAACAGCGCCATGCGGGGGCCACCACTGACCCCACCTCACAGGCTTGAGTGTGTCCTCCAGAGTTCCTGCCTTGGAACCTTAAATCCAGACGCAGCAGTGTGGGGGTGGGGCTATCGGGAGGTGTCACCTCCACCCTCGTGAACGTATTACCGCCATCTCACTAGAGGAACTGACTTTCACAGAAGTGGGTTTGTTCTTGCAAGGCGGGGCTGCCACAAAGACGGGTTTCACATCCCCAGCTTTTTCTTGTTTGGGTTCCCTCGCCCTTCCAGCATCATAAAGCGAGAAAGCCCTCACCAGGAACACCTGAAGGGCTGCGCTCTTCGACTTTGAGACTCCAAAATGAAACCAAGTTCATTTTTCTTCTTTATATACATTACCCAATCTGTGGCATTCTGCTACAGCAAGGGAAAGCAAACAAACGCAGCAAAGAAGGAACTGAAATCCCAGGAGGGACAGCAGCTGCCTCGGGGCCCCTGGGCCAATAAAACGGAAATGGCTTCAAATCCGCAGTGCTGGCTGTCACACTCCACCCCTCCCTGTATCTGTTTCTACAGCCATCTCTGCTCTTCTCTCTGTCACTGATTTTCCTGTCACCTCTTGTCCAATTGTGAGTCAGGGCTACAGCCTATCTCTCCCCCAGAACACAGCTAGACTTCTAGTAAATCCACAGAACTGAGTCTGAACGTTAGGCCCCCGGCCAAATGACTGTTTAAAATTACGTAGACGGGCTGGGGATATAGGTCAGCAGCACAGTGCCTGCCTGGCAAGCGCAAGGCCCTGAGTTCGATTCCTAGTACCAAAAAAATAAAATAAAATAAAATAAAATAAATAAAATAAAATTACATAGACTTGATGTCAGGCGTGGTGGTGCACGCCTGTAATCCCAGGACTCAGGAGGCTGAGGCAGGAGGATCTTTGTGAGTTCAAGACCAGCCTGGGCTACAAAGTGAGCTCAAGGCCAGCCTGAACCGCATACAGACCTTGTCTCAAAATAAAATAAAATAAAATAAAATTACATAGACTCTACTTCTATTTCTATAAATGAATGAAGTATTTTCTTTTAAGTTCAATACCATTAGAGAAGATTCACAGGATATGCTTTCACAGAGTGTGATTTTAGACTTTAGTCAGAAGGGCTTTTCTCTAAAATAATATCAACATTTGTCCTGTGTCTACAGAAGTGCAGATAGGCATCTCCATTTCATGTCACGAAGACGGAAAGAAACCAGGAGTCGGTAGGGTGCTGGCGTCACGAGCAGCCAGCACTGAAGAACCCACGCTTTTCAATACTTCTCTGACAGACCGCTTATCTCCACATACAACAGTGGAGGAAGGCAACGTTCTATGGTTACATCAAGAATGTGCTTTAAACTGGCAAAGGGCCCGCAGCTTTCCTGTTTAAAATCAAAGTCTGCTCTTTGCAAACTACCTGGGTATTTCACACACTGCACACCTGCTGGGTGACTTTCCCCTGAAGAACAGCTGTGCAGTGTACATAGTACCCTGCGTCTCAGTGAGAGCAGACCCCTAATCTCTCCTCCCCAGCATCCCCAGTATGACTGCACCACTTCCTAATTTTCGTGATTTATTCCACTTTTCCTGTGGCTACAATCAATACCTCATCTGCCAGAGAGACATGGCATCCTCCTGCCTTTCTGTTGTCCCAAGCTTCATGGGAAACTTCAGGAGAGACAGCACCAGGATAAAGGGGATGCCCCGGGCTGAGAATTACGTGCTGCCAGCTTAGAAAGCAGCTGACACTTTAAAAGGAATTTCCTATCTCTCTACAAATCAAACCCAAAGGGTGGAAAGAGAACCAAACCACCTAAGCAGTCGGCAATAGCATCCTGCAATCCACACTATGAGACTCCAGGTCACCCACGATAAGGCAAAAGATCCGATGAACTGGACAGAAAGAAACCCTCTGCATCGGCAAAGCTAAAAGCTACAGCAAGTCCCTCGGATCCCAGGTGATCCTTTCCCTGCAGAAGTGCAGGGCAACACATCTCCAACCAGGTCCTCCTTGCAGAGCGCTTCAGATGCAGGATGAAAGGCCACCGTGTTCCCACGTCCGGCCCAGAGGCTGTCCTGTCCCTCCAAGTCCTCTGCAGTTGTGATTAAAGCCATTGCCTCCATCCCTTCCCTTCCTTCCAGTGATGTGAGGTTTAATTAATATGCACTTGGGGTTTTAAGATCCCTAGATGAAAAGAGGACCAGATGTGAAAGTTATTATTATTTCATTCAAATTACACTGGTCTCCTAACAGCTGCCGACATGTTTACCACATGCCACTTAAAACAAGCAAACAGGGTCAAATGCCAAAACACTCTGGTTTGGATGTTTCAGAGTCTCAGCGATCCACCTGTGTGTTTACAACATAATGAAATATATGGTTCCAGGGAGAAGGGAACACACGAAACAGCCTTTTAGAACTAGGACTCCCAAGGAGCAGCCTGAACTGGCAAGGAAGTGTGAGGTGGAGGGTGACTGTGATCACAGTCAGTGAGGAGCCGAGTGTAGCGAGGTTGTTAGGGTATAGATGTCCCCGCAAAGCCTCGTGGGCTCAAAGGTAGGGCCTTGGAGAGGCAACTGGATCATGGGGACGTGATACTCACATCGATCCACTGAGGAGTTTACAGTGAAATGAGATAGCGGGAGGAGAAGCCTAGTGCATACAAGGGGTCCGTGCTGTGGGCGGGGCCTGAATCTCTCTCTCCTCCCTTGATCTCTCTCTCTCTGCTTCCTGTCTACCATGCCATAAGCAAGCTTCCTCTCCTCTGCCATGCCTCTGCACCACACTGCCCAGCCTTGGAGCCAGACGACTATGGACTGAACCTTCACAAACCGTGAGCCAAAATAAACCTGTCCTCCTTTAAGGGCTGGGTGTCAGGTATTGTGTCTGAGTGATGAGAAAGATACTAAGACAAGGGTTTTTCCACTTGGAAGGTAAAGCCTAAATAGTCTTCAAGTGTGGGTGGGCATGGTGGTGCATGCCTGTAATCTCAGCACTCCGGAGGCTGAGGCAGCAGGATCACTGCGTGTTCAAGGCCAGCCTCACCTACATAGCAAGACCGTGTCTCAAAAATAAAAACAAAAAAAAAGAAAAGAAAAAAATTATCTTCAAGTGTTTTCCAGCCACCCTTGATCTTGTTATAGAATACATCAGCTAACTACTCTACACCGCTGAAAGTCCTCTTCCTCACCAACTGTAAAGAAAGAGACTATGCCTAGAGAAGCTGAAACAAACTGATTCATAAGCCCCAAGAGCACCAGTGGGCTCAGGCTGCATGTGCAATAACAGAATTTAATCAGTGTTCAAACACAAGGACTACAGGGAGCAGTGATCCAGCTGAGGAAACTGCCAGCCCTATCCTCGCCACAGGACCTCCGAGGAGCTAATGAAAGCCTGACTCTAACCAGGACCCCATTCTACCCACAGCTCTCAAGCTTCCATCACCCCAAGATCATCTCTGACAAGCTCCCCACGTCCACACCTGGACTCGCCGCCATGCCCTCTCCACCCGGTTGTAGAGCTAAGTGTTGTGGTCTCCATGGTGATGCTCCCACTGTGCAGACCCAGGCCCCTGCCCTCTGTTCCTAGGAGAGCGGGCACCCTCACGCCAGGCCATCCGTGCTATGTCCACCATGCTTGACACCTTCATGGATGATGACTTCAAAAAATAAAAGATAATCCCCAAGGAGCAACACCAGTATAAACTTCCAGGAAAGTTTTCATGATTACTCAGTTCCGTGCTCACATGCCCTGTGCACGTAGCTCCTGGGGAACCCCTCATGGGACAGGGAATAAGATCAGAGGGAGACAGGACCATTCCGGTTTGCAGGCCACAGTTGTTTCAAATGCCATCGAAGCCCTGTTCCCCCTAGCCATCCCCAGGCCAGAAGGTCTGGCTACCATGGACTCTACCAAAAGAGGCAGCTGATCCAACCCCACACTCCTAACACTAACCCTTCTCCGCTGTTAGTAGGAATGTCAATTGACACAGCCACTGTGGAAACCAGTAGGGAGATGCCACACACACACACACAAAAAAAAAAAAAAAAAACTAAAAATAGAAATTCCATTTGACCCAGCTATTCCCCTTTTGGGTATCTTCCCAAAAGAGTTAAAAACATCATACCACAGCAATGTATGTGCACCTACGTTTATAGCAATACAATTCATAATAGCTAAATCTTGGAATCAGCCTATATGTCCATCAACAGAGGAACCGATAAAGAAAATGCGGTATATATACACACTGGAGCACTCCTCTGCCATGAAGAAAGATAAGGTTGATGTACTTGAAGGAAAATGGATGCACTTGAGACCATAGTGGTATGTGAAGTAAATCAGACGCACAAGCTTGTAGTTGTATGCTGTCCTTTATATGAAAATTTTAACAGGAAAGAAGAGCAAGAAAAGAGGAAGGAGAAAAGCAATTATATTCTAAATATGTTTCTGTTGTCAGTCTCCGGTTTCACTCTTAGTATGATGTGGAAGCAGGATTTGTATTTCTTTAGATATGTTAAGATCTTTATTGTTATGAGTATTGTCTATTTTGAAAGTGAATGCATGGAAGGAAGGAATGAGTGAATGATGGGTGAATGAATGAATGAGTGAATGAGTGAAAGAATGAATGAGTGAAAGAATAATGAGTGAAAGAATGAGTGAATGAGTGAAAGAATGAATGAGTGAATGAA
>NW_004955787.1:0-20779 GCF_000276665.1 Chinchilla lanigera
AACAAAACAACAGCAGCAAAGACAAAAACAAAACAACACCAAAACTATAAAAACAATAAAGAATTTCAAAACAAGATGGTAGAAAATCAGTAATGATTACTGTATTATTTATTGTTATCTTCAAAGGACTCGCTCAGATTACCAGATATAGGTATGCAAGATTGACCAATTAAACATTAACTGTTCCTTTCAATAAACCAACAGAAATTAGTAGTACAATTATCCTAGCTATCTTGTGTGTATGTGTGTGTGTATATATATATATACATCCCTTCCTTCCTTCTTTTCTCCTTTCCCTCATGCCAGTTGTTCTTTCCTATTGAGCAATTTCTTTCCCTTTCACAATACCTGTTGCTGTCTAAGGCCAGATGACACATAACACAATACCTGTTGTACTTTTCAGTTTTATTTACTCTTTCAGGTTCTTAAACTAGGGAGACAATATGGTGTTTACACATGCAGGTCTGATTTTTTTCACTTATGAGTATGGTCTTTAATTGCATCCTTTTACCTATAAAAGCCTTTGTACCTGAGTGACACTCCATTGTATAAAAAGACCACATTTTTCTTATCTACTCCTCAGTTGAAGGGCATTTGTGTTGTTCTCGCTTCTATTTTCAATTTTTTGAGAATTCAGGATACTTTCCTACAGTGATGGCATCATTTTAAATTCCAGTTAACAGTCCATAAGGCAACACTTGCTATTTTCTTTTTTTATAACAGCCATTTTTGTGGGTATGGGGTATCTCATTTTAGTTTGTGTGCTGGAGACAGGACAGGATCTTGTGAAATTGCTCAGGCCTACCTTGAGAACTTGCAATCATTCTGCCTCAGCCTGAGATCCAGGATTATAGGCCTGTGTCACTGCATCAACTTTTATTGTAGTTTTTGATTTATATTTCCCTAATGATTAATGATGTTGTGCTTATTGGGTATTTGCTTATCTTCTCTGGAGACATGTCTATTCAAATCCTTTGCCACTAGCTTATTGTTTGGTGGTACTAGGGACTGAACCCAGGGGTTCAATAACATTGAGTTATATCCCCAGCCCTTTTTATTTTTTAAATTTTAAGACAAGGTCTTGCTAACCTGCTCATGAGAAACTCCAACTTGTGATCCTCCTGCCTTAGCCTCCAGAGTAGCTGGGTGCCACCACACCCAGCTTCATTTTTATATTGAAGGGTTTTTATTTGGTTGGTTAGTTTGGTTTTTTGAGACAGGCTCTTGATATGTAGTTCAGCCTGGCCTTGAACTCACTATGTGGCCCAGGCTGCACTTGAACTCATGATGATCCTCCTGCTTCAGCCTGCCATGTATTGGGATTACAGGCATGCACCACAGCAACACTGAATCTTTTGCTGAGTTTTTGGGAGTTCTCTATACATTCTGGATACTAGTCCCTTATTAGACACAAGACTTGGGAATACTTTCTTCCACTATATGAGTTGCTTTTTCACTCTGTTTGTGGCATCTTTTGATGCATACATTTTTAAATTTTCATGAAGTCCAATTTTGTCTGTTTTCCCTTTGTTGCCTGTAGCCTTTGGTGTCATATTCAATAAATCATTGTGAAACATAATGGTATGTCATAAAGCTTTTCCCCTATGTTTTCTTCTAAGAGTTTTACAATTTTAGATCTTACATTTAAGTCTTTGATCTATTTTGAGTTAATTTTTGTATATGGTGTTAGGTAAGGATGGGTTTCATTCTTTTGCATGTGAGTATCCAATTTTCTTAGCACACGTTAAAAAAACTGGATGGTCTTGGCATGCTTCTCAAAATACCAAATATGTGGGGGATTCTATTCCATTCCATTGGTCTGTGTTTATCTTTATCTCAGCACCACATTATTTTGAATACTGTAGTTTTATAATAAGTTTTCAAATCAGGAAGTATGAGTCCTCCAATTTAGTTCTTTTTCAATATTATTTATGCTATTGGGGGTCCCTTAAGATTCCATGTGAATTTTAGGATGGGCTTGTGTCTTTTGGTAAAACATATCATTGGGATTTTTAAATGAAGATTACATTGAATCTATAGATTGCTCTGGGTAGTATTGACATTTTAACAATAATAAATTTTTGATCCATGAGCATGGGCTGAGTTTCCATTTATTTATGTCTTTAACTTCCTTTAGCAATGTTTTGTAGGGTTTGTTTGTTTTTGGCAGTCCTGGGGATTGAAACGAGGAGCACTCTACCACTGAGCTACATCCCCACCCCTTTTTGAGACAGAGTCTCACAAAACTGCTAAATTGCACAGGCTGGGTTTCAATGTGAAATCCTCCTGCCAGCAACACGCAGTTACAGGTGTGTACCATCATGCTTGGCTATGTTGTTCTTTTTGATGGCGAGTCTCTTTTTATAGCAAACTTCTTGTTATGTTGAAGAACTCTGCTGATGGTGCAAAAGCCCACTCACACAGGTCCAAGTTCCTCCCCCCATTTCTGGGGTCTTGATTGTCTGTAAACGAAGGAGAGTCTTATTTTGTAAAAGCTGCAAAAACCTTGACCGTCCTCCATCACTCTGACTTGAGAGCTGATCATATCATAAAAGGCTCTGGGCTCCCCCTGGCTTGCTGGATGTGCTCTTTGAGATCCCTTGCAGGATGTCTGACTCCCCCATGGTATCTACATGGGGAGAGCGTACAAAAGTACTTCTGTTAATGCTCGCTGCGGTGCTCAGCACTCTAGTGGCCACTGCCAAGGTGTCCAGCATGTGAATGAAGAGGCCAGGATGGGAATGGACCCTCAGCCGTGGTAGCTACCATGTGGAACAGAGACAAAGTGTGCTCCTCCCAATTTTTCCTTTTTTCTCCTCCTTCCCTCCCTTCCTCCCATCCGTCTCTCTTTCTTTATTTTCTAGTACTGCCAATTGAACTCAGGTCCTTTGCACTGGGATATATCTCAGCTCTCCTCCCCTTTATTTATTTATTTATTTTTTTGGTACAGGAAATTGAACTCAGGACCTTGTGCTTACCAGGCAGGCATTGTGCTGCTGAATTATATTCCCAGACATACCTTTAATTTTTAAAACAGGCTTTCACAAAATCCTTAATTTGTGATCCTGCTGCCTCAGCCTTGAGAGTAGTGGAATTACAGGTGTACACCTCGGCAGGCTCCTCTCAAATTTTCTGACCCATAGCCTCCAGGTACACAGAATTAGTCTGTTATATGGCTAAGATTTGGGTAGTTTATTAATGCAGTAACAGATAACTGCAATGGGATGAAACTAAGTGGCCCAATTTTTTAACATTCCACACCTATAAAAAGACAAAGCAGATCTGGGTACAGTGATATATGACTATAATCCAAGCTACTCAGGAAGCTGAGGCAGGAGGATTCCAAGTCGAAGCCCAGCCTGGGCAATTTAGCAATGCCTTGTCTCAAAATTTAAAAAAAAAACAAAACACCTAGGAATGTAGCTCAAGGCTCTGGGTTCAATCCTCTGTACAAGAAAACACACACACACACACACACACACACACACACACACACACACACACGAGCATCTTCAGCCACATGTGCCCTATGTTAATACTCCATCTTTCTCATATACCAGGCAAGATTTTCCCATCTGAGTGTCAGTGACGATTCCTAGCTCCCCTGTCAACAGACTGTGGTGATGTCACCCTGAACCTGAGCCATGGAGCTCCAGCTGGGCTCAGAAACCTTGGGATGCATCTGTGGCTCGGTGACAGCAGCCACCTCTATCTGTGACACAGAAGCAGCTCTCCTTTAAGGCAAGGCCAACAGGAATGGGCTTGTCGGACAGGTGTGTTAGCAAATGTTTCTGGTCCTGATGCTGAAGCACAAGGTGGCTGTAGTCGGCCTGCAGGGAGTGCACATAGGCGGTGGAGGATGAGCTGCTGCTGCTGGAGACTTGAAGTGCTGGAGGTAAAAGCAGCCCCTTGAAAGCGCCTGCTGCTGTTCCTTTCCATTTGGCACACACATGGCCACATCTTACTTCCTTCATGATCTGCCGTCTCCAGCTCCCAACCCGGTGCTCGGATTCTGCATGAGCTCTGGGAGCAGAGGCTTGGAACCTCTTTCCCAGAGCCGGCCAGCGCAGCTGGTGGACTGTCTGCCCTGCTCAGCACCCGGTGCCTGGCTGTTCCCATACGTCCCTGCTGCCCCACTGCCTCCTTCTGCCTGGCTCCTCATGGCCTCCCTAACAGGCCTCCTCAGGGCTGGTGTGTGGGCTGAGGCACTGACCTGGGGAAGTTCACAAAATGAGAGGGGAGTCTCAGAAGAGTACCCCACGGTCCCAGACAGGTGCAGGAATCTCCCACAGGAAGGAGACGTGGAAACCAGCATGTGGGCTGAGATCCCATTGCAGAAGCAGCACCTCCCGGGCAGGGAGAAGCCGTGTGCTTCCAGAGCAGAAGAGCTGGAGGGGCTGGTGACTTGGCTCAGCAGCTTGCTTACGCAGGGCACAGGTGCACAGCAAGTTCAGATCTAATGTCATCAGTGCCAGGCTGCTGTCTGCCATGCTTGGGTTCTGCATGAAGTTATAGCTAGTTGAGAATCAAGCGTTTCTAAAGAACCCCCCGAAGGGATGTTTTCCCTTTGTGCAAACAGTCCTTTTGTGCAGAGGGAGCGCTGCAGTTTCTTGGCAGACACAGGTTGGAAACACCTGAGTGAGCATCTCTCCCTGAGGAGTGTGGAGACACGCACCGCACGTCAGCACAACCAGTCCAGGCTGCAGTGATGGCCTCCCTGGTACTTTGCTTCAGGCATCCTTCCTCAGATAATCTCGGGGCACTGGCTGACCTATTGGTGTCTGAGGGAGGACCTGAGGAGTCCCGGATGCACTCTGCATCATGCTGGATGCAGAGTGGATTTCCCTATTTTCTTGGAGCTTGTGACTACGATCCTATCTGAGACATTTAGGGAGAAAAGGGAAAGGCACCCCAGGCTGCTGTCCAAGAGAACGAGACCGACAGGCAGTGCTGGGTAGGTGCCCCACCCTGCAGGAGATGATGATGGCTGGACCCGTCCCTCATACCTGTGCGGCCAGTGAGGGTGGCACACAGTGGCACTGTCAAAATGGGAGGCCCTTGCTTCCGGCAGCAGGTTTCTCCAGAGGCAAAGCTTACCACGTGGAGACATGAAGATGTGTGTGCTGTATCCTTGCAGAGCTGCCCACCTGCTGTTCTTGTGATCACAGTGCCTGTCCCCGTGTGCCTTTAGCAGTGGCTAAGTGTACTAGGTACCCTGGGAAGAATCCATGGGCTCTGAAACCATGTCCAGATCCCACCCCGGGCCACTAAAGTTACTGAATGAATTACCCCAAAGCCACCCTCGCTGGCTGTGGAGTCACTGCCATTCATTATATCGAGGGTGTCAAGAGAGGGCCTGGGGCAGACCCCTGGAGCAGAGAGCTCTGTCCTGCTGCCATCCTGACTACAGCCCTCTGAGGCCCCTGAGCAGACAGATATGTCATGCCTGTGCCTTTGACCCATGGAAACTCTCTCTGCCCCTAATATTATGGCAGAATACACCCCCCAGAATCGGCACTGAGCACAAGAAACACCCGTTGCAATTTCCACATGAGTATGTATGTATGTATGTATGTATTTATTTATTTATTTATTTATTTATTTATTTATTTTATCATGAGCAGCCTCCTGAAGATGTGGGGGGAGTGTTATGGAAGACCCCTTGGAAAGGACAAAAAACTGGCTTTTCTCTTAGTGACCTGCTAGATGCCCTGGAAAATGTCACTGCAGGCACAATGGCTTGTGATGCAAGTGAGGCTGGGGTCCCACATGCTGTCTCCAGGCGCCACCATTCCCTATGCCTGTCCTGGGGATATTGCACACAGAAGTTCGGGGACCTCTGGGCCATACATCCTTTCTGCTTGATACCTTCTCTAGCCTTCCTGCCAGCTGATAAGAACCATCTGTTTGCTGGGCAGATAACACTGATAGCCATGGTATTGAAGCCTCATGGTGGAGCCATTTCAGATTATGCAATATTAAAATCTGAAGGAAATAAGCACCTAAGTTCAAGAACTAAAGAAGCTGCTTGGTTAAGAGCCAAAGTAACCAGAAAAGGCATTTAGTAACCGGGGAGAAAACCAGAGTGCTGAATTTGCAAAGCCACCCAAATCCTGCAGCCCTCATGGCAGATGTGCAGAGGAGCCATCGAGACTGGGAGGGGCCACCCAGGGTGCACAGGTGTGGACACAGTTTGCAGGGCCCACAATGGCCCTCAGCTCTTAACGAGCAGAAGGGCTTATGGCAGCTGTTAGCAGATGTGTTCTGGCTGCTGCCTCCAGGTGTGTGACAGGAAGGGAAAGGCAATGGCCAGGCTGGGCCTTCCTCTACAGCTGCTGGACTTCCAGGAAGGCCTTGCTAACTGACCAGGGTGTGGGATACACCTCCAAGGAAGAGCAGGCCATTTGCATGGTGGTGAAATGGTAGCTAGAGAAATCCCACCTAGGGTGTTGGATAGGATGGCACTGTACAGGCTGTTGCCTTGAAGTTTCTTCTGTATTTACAGCTGCTCCCCATCACTCGCATTACAGCCTGCGCTCCACCTCCTGTTATATCAGGAACTGGATCCTCATAGCAGCATGAACCCTGTGAACTACACATTCCAGGAAAGTAGGTTGCACTCTCCTTATAAAAATCTAATTCCCAAACCATCCCTCTGTGCTCTGCCCTTAACTTAGAAAATGTGAGGACGGCCAAGGCCAGAGCTCAGTGATAGGGTTCCCAAAGCACGCACATGGTCCTGAGATCCACCCTTAGCACTCAAGAAAAAAAAAAGAAAAGAAAATGAAAAAACCCTAGGGCTAAGGAACTGACACTTGGGTGCCAGGTCTGTGTCCCTGCCAACATAACCTCTTGACCATCTGATTGTCCAGGTAAGATGCTGGTGGCCCATGAACTGCAGCTCTCCTTGGACATTCTGGAAGAGAGCATTTCTGCATTTAGCAAACTGCACAGGCTCACAGCACCCTTGTCCCTGTGTCTGGAATGCATACCCCATGGCTGTTGGCGCTAGTCCATTCTTTTTGTTTGTTTTTGCAGAGCTGGGGATTAAACCCATGGCCTTGTACCTGCTAGGTAGCACTCTACAACTGAGCTATACCTCTAGCTTCACCTGTAGATTGTTTTTGTGCCTATAGCAGTGATGTAAAAGACAACATGGACGTAAATGGGGGTAGGAGCCCCCACCTATGGGGTCTTGTTCTCATTCCAGAGGCTCTCAAGGAGCAAGGTCCACTGCCCAGTGCCCAGGAACCTGGGGGTTGGAGCCAAGGCAGGGCCTGTACTGCCACCTCATCTGCTGCTTACCTCACCTCGACAAGGCCACCTCCCACTGAGTGCCCATGGAGGATGAGGAGGACGAGGATGGCCAGGGTCACCCCCCCAACCCTGTGTGTTTGCAGCTTTGCTTCAGTGAGGGCTCATAGGGCAGAATTCTCTGCTGCTCGGCATCAAAAGGCCAAACCTACGCTACCGTCATCCTCTGGTCTGGCCACCAGGACAGGCCACTTTGATCTAGACACCCATATAATGGCCCTGATGCTTTGTGGAGGTAGAGCTGGTCCACACTCTGAGCCAGGTGCTCAGCACTGTGGCAGCAGTGGCTGCTGCCCCAGAAGCACAGTCTGTCTTGGAACCTGAGACTGTGCTGTGGCCTGACCTCCTCAACAAGCCTGCATACCCTCCATCGTCTCTGCATCCTCAAGGACTAGGTGAAGGCCTCGAACACACTACTGTGGTCAGGACATCAGAAACTAACAACTGTGACAGCTTTGACCAGCATCCACAGGGCAGCCACCCAGCAGCTTCCTCTGGTGACTGACGAGTTCAGGTTGCTGCCACCTAAACCTGGGTCACCCTTCCTCGCATACACTCAGTGACTGTGATGTGTCCAACATCCCAGTGGCTCAAGGAGAACGGACACAGTTCCCTGAGACACTGGCAGCCACCTCTGCCTAATATGACCAGTGGGGTCAGGCTTGTGCCTGAGCTGGGAGGTCTCACACTTAGATGTGGGTCTGCCTTCCCCGGTCAACACTAACACTTCTCAGGACAGTGTGCTAGGCCCCTGGGAGAGGCTGGGAGGAGGATGAGAAGTATGCACTGTTGGCAGGGTGGCAGGGACTTTCCTCAAGGGACTGAACGCACCCCAAAAGGAGGGCTCTTGGCCTGTGATTGAAACCGTGTCATGACCAGGTCAGACTTCTGCTCACCAGATCTAGAATGCCTCTGCTTATGTGGATCAAGTCAACTCTGGTAGGTGGCCCGGCAAGTCCATCTCTGGGGAACCCAGGACACTGATCTGGCCATAGGTTTCTGCCAGTTAAACTCTTCTGAGGGTGGCTCTTATTCTATTGCCCATTACAGAAACCATTCCTGCCTTGTCCTTGACAATTAAGTGATACTCCTTGAGCTCTCTGGATGAGAGACACTCCTTGGCCTTCTGCAGCCCTCCTCAGTCAGGTCTGCTGGGCACCCCTCCCCGTGATGGCTAAAGTCTGACACTGAGCATGTGCCAGCTTTTTCCCCTACGTAACCAACCTGGGCTCTTAGTGGGTCAGCCTGGGCATTGCTTCCCCTTCTGCTGTGGCATAAATCCTAACGAGCATCTTCTGGGTGGAATATTCTTGTCTATTTGTGAATTCCATCTCAAGTACAGCAGACTGAGCTGGTAACATGGGAGGCTGCTGGCAACAAAAGCCACCAGCAGAGGGTCTAGTAACACTGAAGGGACTGGCACCAGAGAAGGACAGAGAGCAAGGAAGAATCCCCGGGAACCACCTTCTCCTGGGGCCAGAAGGGATCCCGAGGCTGGTGGTAGCTGCTAGCTCTGAGCAGCAAGGAGAGCTGTTAACATCAAAAGCGGACAGCACTGGCATTCAAGCAATCCTCCCGCATTAGCCCTCCGGGTAGCTGGGACTACAGGCACACATCACTGCACCTGGTTCCCACCCTAACTCTGGCCTGCAGAGAAGAGCAGTCACAGAGCTCTTTAAGGATGCTGGGCTCCCTCAGTGACTTTATCCCTCTCCATGGGGGCTAACAGTGTGTCCTCTGGACCCGCCTACTGTGGGCACATGGGCCTTGCATGACATATCTCCAATGTGCCAATCCCTCAGCCTCCAGATCACTTTCTTGCCTGCATACCAAGGTCATCATGCATCTGAAAGGTGTGCCCATCTTTCGGTTCCATGTCTCAGCCAACTTACCACCAACCCAACTGTCAGAGCCCTTTCTAGGCTCCCCTGTGGGCCTGTTTCAATTACTGACCCATTTAATTCTCCAGCCACCTGGACCCTCCCCCCTGTGTTCCTGCCCCCACACCTGTGCTCTAGGTCTCTGTGGGTACAAACTGGAGACAGCAGACCCTTTGGTTGCAGTAGTGTCCTCAGCACAGCATATGCTCTGTGCTTCCTTATCTGGGGCGCCAGGAATGAGGTGGTGTCCTGAACATGGCACCGCCTTGCAGGGCAGCACCTGGGGGGACTCCGGCTCTTCAGTTAGAAAGGGCCAGACTCAGAAGGGGCTGGTTTCTTCTGCCATTAAGGACAAAGTGCAGAGGTCCTTGTTTCTTTGGGATCCATCTGTAAGCCCCACTCACACATTCAGAGTCCTGTTCCTTCCCTATCAATAGTAGAGGATACTCATTGGGCTGGCCCTGTGCAGGAGGCAGTGGAGGCTTGTTCCTAGCTTTTATGCTGTTGCTGCTTTGTGCAATCACGAGGTGGAGCTTGTGTCTTTAGTTATTGTGAGGGTTTTGCCTATCTCAGTGTCTCTAGGCCTCTGCCAGAATCACTTGGAGATGGCCCTACCCCCACCACCTAATCCTCTGTGATAGATAATTGTGGTGTCAACTTGAATGGATTAAGAAATGCATAATCGGTTAGTGAAGCACAGTTCTGGATATATCTGGATGACTGACTGGTGAGCTAAAAACTGAAGAGGTCAGACCAACCCTGGATGTGGGTGGCACCAGCCAATAGGTTTGTAGCTCGGAGAGAATTAAAAGGGAGAGAAATCTTCCCTTTTGGTTTTTTGGAGGAGCTCATCTTTGCCAGAACTTTGGACATTCATCTCCTTCACGTTTCCAGCAGACTCCTCAGCCTTCCTGTGCAGACCCTTTGGCTTTCCAATATCCCCTCAGGCTGACACTGCAGTGAGCTCCAGGTCTTTGACTAATGACTAGATTCTTGTTTTTCAGAACAGAGATGGCTCCTCTGCATCTTCTACCCATCACTCTATAGGCAGCCAGTGTAAGGCTTCTTGTGAGTTCCTCATATATATACCATATATATCACATATATTATATGTCATATATAAAATACTTAATGTAACATATGTAATATATACTTATATATAACTACATAGAACATTTATTATACATAATAAATATATTAAATCTGTCCCTGGAGCAAACCCTAACTGACAGACACTCTCTAAGACTGACCCCTCTTCCCCATCCAGTGTCTGGCCTTGTTTTGGACGCTATGAGCTCCTGCCTCGACTACCTTGGCCATCCAGCATCAGCCCCTTTCCTGCTGTACTTCCTTGGAGTTCAGTGTTATCCTTGCCCAGTGCTAGCCTCAGTCTTGGATGTCAGGAGCTCCTGCCAACCTCTGGTACAAGGAGCTATGTAGACATCAGCAGAAAGCTACAGTTAAGATCTGTGGCCTCTAGAGGCCTTGGAACCCACTCAGGGTCACTCGCTAAATAGCAAGGCCCAGCAGAACCCTATTCAAGGGGACCTGAGGGCTCTGACTGTTAACTAGAGGGACCAGTGGAAGAGGTTGCAACAGAAAATTTATTATACAATATCCTCAGGCTGGTAGTACTGCCAGGACCAAGCCAGGCCTCTCCATAGGGTATAGGTGCCCGATGTCTTGCTGGTCACCAGGGCCACTGTCATATGGATGCCATAGTTCACAGAAGCAATAGTGAGCCTCATGAAAAAACCGAAGACTCTATGGTCCTTGGGCCACACCTGCTGGTCCTTAGGGGCCCTTGATGGTCAGTGTCCACTTGACTGGGCCAGTGCTGGAGGGAGATGCCTACCTCTTGTCTTTCGAGTCTGTAGATGGGGGAGTGGCTGAGTCACGTGCGCTGATACAGTGACCAGACGCTGATGCGCTGATCCTTGGATCCAGCAGCCAGCACGCCATCGGTGGCAAAGGCCACGCAGTGGACAGAGGCACTGTGGAAAGCCAGCACTGCCAGTGGCTTCATTGTCCGCCAGTGAAACACACGGATGCGATGGTCCCAGCCTGCAGTGGCCAGAATCTTGCGGTCTGGCCGGATTGTAACGTCAGAGATCCCAGGGTTGGTGAGTTGGTGAGTGCTGCACACCTGTAAGAGGGAAGATGGCAGGGGTGGCATTAGGTGCTCTTGGGTTGAGGCAGTGGTGCTCAGCCATAGGCCACCACGCAGTGGGATCTATGAGAGAGCTCAGGCACCCTGACAGTCACACTCACTCCCATCCAGCTGACTCCTCTACCTCTTCCCCAGGAGCATTCTGTCCTCAGCTGACCATGTGGCTATGACACCAAGGACTCTGGTTCTCCCTCAGCCTGTTCTGAAAAACTCCTTCCCTTATTAGGGAGTGGCTCTGGGTCCTTTGCTGTGGGGAATACACTGCACCTTCACACCTAGTAAGAGGCAACAATTCCAGTTTGGCAGCAGCGTGGAGCTGACATTTCTCCCGGAGGAAGCTTGGTCAACACCCACATCTCAGGGAGGATGAGAAATGCAAACCCCACCTTCACAACACTAAGCAGTTAAGGAAATTGTGTATGAGAAGGGGCTAAAGAGCTGCCAAGAGTGGGAAGCAACAGGCTGTGGGTGGTAGCTGTGGTTTGAATGCGTCTCCCAGAAATCCATGGCATGTGGAGGTGGGGCCTTGGGAGGTCATTAGGGTTAGATGTGGTCATGAGGATGGGGCCCCTGCAATGGCATTAATGGTATGGCTCATAAAAAGAGAAAGAGACCAGAGCTACATACTTGCTCTGAGACCACAGGATGTCCTCCGCCATGCTGTAAGGCAGCACTAAGGCCCCTGCCAGATGCTAGCTCCAGATGCTAACTCTTTCCAGCCCAAGAGCAAAACTGTGTACCACATAAACTTCTATTCTTCATACTATACTTGGTCTCGGGCACTTTGTTATAGTAATAGAAAGTGAACTAAGGCCCAGGACAAGGGCAAGACAAGACCAGAGGTAAAAGGGCTGCACAGTAGTGCTCCTCCCCAGGCTGTGGGGAAGCCTAGTTCCTGGCCTGGTTCTGTGAGGGGCAGGGTGCTGAACAAGATAAGGAATTATGTAGCATTTTTGACCTGCATGGAGTCATTAGGAAGCCAGCTTCTCTCTGGGGGTCAAGTGCCCATGCTCAGTGCTGGTGAACAGGAAGCCTCCTGTCCCAACATGTGCTTCCTGCAGCAAGCAGGGGGCCCCCAGGAATCAGAGCTGGCTGTATGGTCAAACATCTATGGCTAGGTAGGATTCAGCATATCTCCCTAAAGGTTCATGCTGGGAGCTTGGTCCTCAGTGTGGCAATGATGGTGAAGAACCTTTAAGAGGAGGGCCTAGCAGGACATCCTTAGGTCAGTTGGACCTGTTCCCTTGAAAAGGACTATGGGGCCTAAGTTTTTCTGACATCATGTCTGGTGATGTAATCTATTCCCTTCATACATTTCTGGTATGAAGTGATGCCATCCATTAGGTCTTCACTGGAGTCCAAACCAGTAGGGCTGCCTGATCTTGGACTCTCACTCTTTGGAACTGTAAGCCAACTAAATCTCTCTTCTTCTTAAAGTTAACCTGCCGCAGGTATTTTGTTATAGTGTATAAAAACTGACTAGTATACAGCATTTTTGGTTATGTAGGGCTGTCCTATGTCCTATATGGCATTTGGCATCATTCCCACACAACATAAGAAGCACTCACTCTGCCAACACTGTGACACCCAGTGATGGCCATTTCTTCTACCATTCAATCTTGTATATGGCCTGGCCCTATTGGTCCTAAGCACCAAGAGCTCTGTCAGAACTATTTTTTTCTAAATGCCTCCTAAAATTACCATTTGTTAAAAAAGAAACACTTATCCCTATAAAAATAACACAAAAGCAAAGCAGAAAAGAAACAGGAAAAACAAATGGCAACATTCATTCCTCAGATGCCAGCAAAATGGTCACTAAGTGACTTACTCATGAATTAAAATAAAACTAAATGAACTAAATTACATCTATAAATTATCCTATAAAACAAAAACCAAAAGCAGCAAAACAGGAGAGTGGACCAGGCAGAGCTCAGGAAAGAAGTGGAAGACAACAACTTAAAGAAACGAAGTGGCTGGGTGTGGTGGTGCATACCTGCAATCCCAGAAATTGGGAGGCTGAGGCACGAGGATCGCCATGCATTTGAGGCCAGCCTGGGCTACACAGTTAGACCCTGTTTCAAGAAAAAAAAAAGGAAGGAAAGATAGGAAGAAAGGAAGGGGAATCAGAAACAGCAGGAGACAAGATCCTGAATAAGACAGAAAGGAACTGTATATGCAGGGTATGAAGAAAGAAAAGTGAGCAAAATTAAGAGAGAAAGAAAGAATTGAGATGGACATTATGGGAAAATAATGAAAGAGATGAGCTGTTGGGGTTCACTTATATAGAAAGTAGTTTTAATGTCTTGAAATGGAAGTCAGAGTCCAAAGAAAATCTATAGCATGGTCAACATTAAGATATGCTCTAATAAAACTCTTAGACTTAATAGCTGATGCGGTCCTTTTGGTAGAAGATCATACTGATCAAGAGGGTAAAGTACAGGTTATGCTCAGAATATTCTCTGCTACATCTGTGCCAGCAAGCCAGAGTGATGCTCACATGGGCTAAGGAGGTATGTGGCCCAAGAATTTTATATCTAGCCAAAATGTCACTCAACTGTAAAGATAATAAACAGACATTTTTGAACGTGTAAGAACTCAAAGGATATTGCTCCCATAAGCTCTTCTGGAAGGACAAGAAGATTAATCCCAGTGTTGTAAGAGATAACTGTAGAACCACAGCAAATGGTCTGGCAGACAACACTGAATCTACTTACCAGAAGGATTAGGTCTGAAACTCATGGGGATTACGGCTAGAGAACCGGTTATGTAACTAACAGATACAGAAAGCGTAATGAAAGAGATGGATGCTGGTTAAATTCACTTGGCTTGCTCCTTCTTTGTCATTTGGGGGCCAAAGATATCAGCAGTCAACCTCACATTTGACAGTTTATCTGCCATTTACCATAAATAATGTCAAAATCAGCATTATTTTCTTCTCTTCTCCCACCTCACTAGGATCTAACTAGTGTCCTGTACCTGCCCTGTATATCTGTATGAAGTATACAATTATAAACACATTCAACAGTTTTATGATTGGATCCCAATGTTAAATCTAGATCTGTGCTAGTAAGAGACTCCAAAGGGACTACTGGCAGATACACTAAGAGAAGGCAAACAAGAAAGAGGGGGCCCATCTTCATAGGAAAAATTGAATTCAGAGCCAAAAACACCTTTAAGACAGACCATTATGACACTTACTGGTGATAAAGGGTACAATTCAGAATGAAGAACCATCAGTATCCGTCTGGCAAATAAGCAGATTTATCCTTTATAAAGCAAGAACAATAGGGAAGTGGCTATGATAATAGAATAATCAGTACCAGACTAGTCATTGTCTATAAACAACCATAAAAGTGAGCAAAACATACAAGGTAACTTCTACAAGCACTGGACAGCAAGCAGAGGAGGTTGCTGATGATGTGAACCTCCCAGTGTTCTCTGCCCCGGAGACAACGTCCTAGCCACAAATCCAGGCAGAACACAGTGGTCACATTAAGCTGAGAAGGCAAATATCAGAACTTGAGGTAGCTAGAGTGATGAAATTTGTGACAATAAGGTAGAGGCAGGGAGGGAAATGGGGATCCTGGGTGGTAGAAGACTCTATGTGGGGTTCCTGATGAGTCTTTGTTTGAAGGGTAGGTTGCCTAAGCCCAGCGTAAACTGCACAGGGCTAAGCAGAGAATGGCACTACAGGGTCAAATGGACAGGTAAGAGCGGTCAGCTAAGAGCAGCTGAGATGCTATAGTGGCCTGGGTTGAGGAGTAAGGATTCCACCATGGAGTAAAGCCTGCTAGAGTCATACTAGAACAAAGCTAGAAACCATGCCTCAGCAAGGTCTGAAAGGAGGCAGAGTGTAGTCCCTGTCATAAAGGAGTCTGGGAAAGGCTTTCCATACCTGACCTAAAAAAGCACAAACCAAACTTACAGAAGTCCAAGGTGAACAGCCAATAACTGAACTTCCTGCCAGAAAAAAAGCAACCACTTTTCAGAGCAAGATAACAGACTTAAGAGTCTCCATTATAAATTATTTATAATGTCTAGCACACAAACAAAAAATTACTAGACACACAAAGAAGCAGGAATATATGATCCATAGGTGTGTGTGTGTATGTGGGGAAGCCAACCAGTTAATAGAAACTGACCCCAAAATGGCACAGATGTTGACTGTATCAGATAAAAACTTCAAAGAAGCTATTTAGATATTTTTTTAAAATTAAAATGCACTCAAATAATTACAAAACAATTTATCTGGATGAGTATACAGAGAAATAGAAAAAATTTCAGTACTGGGGATTGAACCCAGATCACATGTGCAGAGCTCTACCCACATCCCTTTTTCTTTTCTTCCTTCCCTTCTTTATTTCTTTCTTTCTTTCTAAGACAGGGTCTCATTAAGTTACCAAATTTCCCATGCTGGACTCTAACTTGTGATCCTCTGCCTCAGCTTCCCAGAATGGGATTACAAGTATGTGCCATCATGCCCAGGAAGAAATACAAATTATAGAAAATATAGAACTGAAAATCTCAATAACTGAAATAAAAATTTATAGGACAGGGTTAATAGCAGATTGGGAATTATTTTTTGAAAAACCTGGTGAACTAGAAAACAGATCAATAGAGATTATCTAAGCTGAAGAAGAGAGAAGAAAAAATTAAAGGAAAATCAGTAAATAGTGCCACAGGGACCTAAATGACAATATCAAACTGTGTAACTTACTAAAGCCACAGGAAGTAGCAAAAGTGAAAATGGTCAAGCAAAAAAATATTTGCAGAAATAATGACTAAAAACTCCCCAATTTTAAAGATCAAAAACTCAGGAAAACTCAATCAGGTTAAGAAAAGAAATCTAAGAACAATCATGGCAAACTGCTGAAAACCACAGATAAAGAGAAAAGCCTGGGCACAGCCATGGAACCGGGCATGCTATGCTTGGGAATAAGGATAAGCTATTACAATTTCTCACTGGAACAACAGAACAAGATCTTTAGTACAGTGTTTGTTGTTTTGGGTTTTCTTTGCGGGGAGGGATACTGGGAATTGAACTCAGGACCTTATGCTTGCCAGGCAGGTGCTGTGCGACTAAGCTATATCCCCGGCCCCAAGAACATCTTTAAAGTGCGTGAAGAAAAAAAAATTATCCCTAAATTCTATAGCCAGGTTTCTTAAAAAAGGAAGGAGAGGAGCTGGAGGTGAAGCTCAGGGGTACAACACATGCCTAACATCCTTGAGGCCTGGGGTTCAATCCTCAGAACCAAAAAATTAAGTGAGTGAGTAAGTAAGTAAGTAAGTAAATAAATAAATAAAAAGGAAGGAGAAATAAAGGTCTTTCTGGATAAAGAAAAGCTAGCACGGCTTCCCCACCACCACAATGGCATAACAATACTACCAAAAAAAAAAAAAAAAAAAAGCTAAAGGATAGTCTTACAACTAAAGGAATTTAATTCCAGATAGAAATTTGATCTATAGGAAAGTACCACAAACAGTAAGTAGGTGAATAAATACAAATACTGTGTTTTAGTCAGGCATGGTGACACACATCTGTAACCCAGTACTCTGAGAGGATGAAGCAGGAGGGTTACAAATTCAAGTCCAGCCTGGGCAATACTAAGTTTACTCTTGTCTAAAAAAAATCGGGGAGCCGGGTAAATAGCTCAGTGTGAAGGCCCTGGGTTCAGTCCCTAGTACAATAAAACAAAACTGCTTTAAAAATAATTTCTTAAGTTTTTTTAAAAAGACAACTGATGATTTAAAGCAAAATTAATATTCCAAGGTAAAGTTTCTGATGTGTACAAAAGTAAAGTGTAGGGCAATAGCAGCACAGTGAAAAAGGAGGGTAGGTACATGGAATGATACTAGTAACTGGTTATTACGTTTGCGAGGTGGATCAGAGACAACACTGACTATGTTGACTTTGAAAAGGATGCAACTGTTAATCCATAAGCAACATTCAGGAAGAAAATAAAAGGTACAGCTAAGAAATCAAGTGTAGAAAGTCATGTACCATATTAACAATTTTTTAGTCAACAATGAACCATATATATGATGGTATGTGCCATGTAGCCTAGGTGTATAGATATAGACAGAGTATACCATTGAGGTCTGTATAAATGTACTCGAAGGCAGTGGTGGTGAATTTATGGCCATAGGGGGCTATTTGTCATAATTGAAAGCTCTAAAAGGTTCATCATCACTGCTCTATGGTGTTTAAACAAGAATGAAAACATGTAAAGACACATTTCTCAAAACATATCCCATCATTACCTGACATGCAACTATATCTGATTGACACAAGGGAAGGCAGGAAGGAGCACAAAAGGGTCAAAAACAGAAGTTAACACATGGAAAGCAAATATAAGATAGCAGACTTAATCCCAGATTTATCACTAACTAGATTAAATACAAACAGATTAAATGCTCCAAATAAAAGACAGAGAGTGTAAGAAAGGATCAAAAAGTAAGATACAACTACATGCTGTCTACAAAAGATGCTTTTAAAATATAAAGAGATCAAAACAGGTTGAAAATGGAAGCAAAGGAAAAGATGTACCATACAAAGGGCAAGCCTGAGAAAGTTGATGTCACTACTCAGTATCAGATCAAGTGGATTTCAAGGCAAAAAACAACACAAGACATAAAGGATGTGGTTACCTAGCATGTGCAAGGCCTTGGCTTCAACTCCCAACACCACAAAAAGCCAAACAAACAACAACAACAACAACAAAACAAACAAAAGAGGGAAGGAAGAGAAAGAGGGGGAAGGAAGCAGGAAGAGAGAGGGGGGTGGAGAGAGAGAGAGAGAAATTTCCTAATGAGAAAAGCTCACTGGGTCATTTGCCAGGAGGAGACAACCATCTGAAGTGCTTACATATCCAACGACAGAGCTTCAAAGATCATGAGAAAATGGGCAGAACTAGAGGGAGGACAGGCATGTTCACAGTCATAGTCAGAGATTTTAAGACTCTTCCCACCCTTCTAGCTGGCAGAAAACGAAATAAAAAGAACCTGGTAAGGATACTGAAGACTTCAAATACAGACTGCCCAGAGTGACCCGAGTCACGTGGATAGAAGACTCCACCCAACAACTGTAGAACACCTGGCCTCTCTAAGTACATGTGGTCTGCTCCCCAAGACATGTGCTAGGCCAAACATCAGCCTCCATAAATTTCTAAATGCTGAACTTGTACAGGAAACATTCACTGACAATAGAATTAATCGAGATAAAAATATCTACAAAAGCAACGAATATTTGGAAATTAACTAATACTTCTAAGGAGCCTATGTGAAGAAATCACAAGAGAAAAAATACTTGGAACTGAATTAAAACAAAGACACAACATGCTGAAATCTGCACAGCAGATCTACAGTGGAAGGTGCCTATGGTGGGAGCTGACATCCTCATAGCCCAAGAGACAGAATCCAGAAGTGTGCATCCCATACTACCTTCTTGACACCCACTTGCATACCCCAGGGCCACTGGGATCTCACTGAGGGATAGCTGAAGGATGGCCTGAAATGTGAGAGCACCCAGGCAATGTTCATGGTACAAAGTGCAATCATGAGTGGGAGACCCAGCTCTATGACACATCTACATCTGAAGGGTCAGGGAAGAGAACTAAAAAAAACTAAAGGCTGTAAAAGGAAATGGAAACTAAATGAAACATGGCCTGAACCATATCTATAGTTGGCTTTAGGGATACAAGTCTTTTGCAGAGATGAGGGTGACTGGAAAAAGGCCTGATTTACCAGGAAGACACCACTTTAGACTAGCATGTTGCTAAGCTGGCTTCCAAATGCAAAAGGCAAAAAGATCGAGACAACCAAGCACGGTGGCGCACACCTGTAATCTCAGCACCTAGAAGGCTGAGGCAAGAGGATCATCATGAGTTCAAGGCCAGCCTTGGCTACATAATCAAGTTCCAGGCCAACTGGCACTACACAGCGAGACCCTGTCTCAAAAAACAAAACAAAACCAGACCAGACCAGACCAGACCAACCAAAACCAACCAAAACAAAACAAAACCAACCAAAACAAAACAAAACAGAACGGGACCTTGGGGAAAGGTAACAGGATGGGCACAGCACAACATTCACCTGCACCTTCAAGGCTCTGGCCACTGCACACCAGGCAGATACGCTTGACCCAGTATCTATTTGTACAGCTATGTGTCCGACAGCACCCGGCACTTTCTTTTCAAGCACATGTGGAATACTTATGCTAACGGGAAGGGCCCCCCTGACATTTCAAAGAACTGATATCATTCAGACCTTGCTTTCTGACCACAATGTAATTAAGTTAGAAGTTAAAAATTAAAAGACAATGAGAGCAGGGGTGGTTCCCGAACATGTGGAATCCTAAAAACACTCTAATCAGCTCAGCAGCCAAAGAACAAATGAAAATGGGATCCCCTTCGAAGTGAGGGGTATGAAAACAAGGGCATCTTGTGGCGTAGGACCCAGCTAGAAGGTACCTGGGGGGACACAGGCAAAGGAAGGCTGGGAGCCAACAGAGTACATGTGCAGTGCAAGGCAGAGCGATCTGCAAACACAGAGAACCCTGGAGAAAGAAGACAAAAACAGAAACGATGAATCAGAAAAATACAGAGCTTCAGGGATCAGCACAGATAAGATGGATCAGTAACAAAAAGAGACAGTACTATGAATTGACAGGTATTTACATACTTATCACAAACAGCTACAAAATGATCTTAAAGAAAATACCTTGAAAGTATTCCTGTATTCCTAGAAAAATGTAGCTTCTGCTAAAATCAGGAAACTTAAGTAAGTCCACCAAGAAAACTGAACCTTCTCCACAAGAAAATTCCTGTCCACAGTGGAAAAAGCAAAGACTAACCCCTGGGCATGGTGGCACATGACCGTAATCTTAGCACTCAGGAGGCTGAGGCAGGAAGGTTGGAAGCTAGCCTGGAATACAGAGCAAACCTCTGTCCTAAACAAAAACAATAACAAAAAAGAAGCAGATTCCTGGTTGGGGTATGTGGTTCAGCGGTAGAGCACTGAACTAGCATGCATTAAAGCCCTGAGTTTGATTGTCAGCCCTACAAACCAAAACAAATAAGGGTGAGGTGGTGCAGCTCAGTGGCTGCCTGGCAAGCACAAGGTCCTGAGTTCAATTTCCAGTACCAAAAAAACCCAAAACTACAAAGACGACTCTCCCCGCTCAGTCTTATCCAGAAAATGGGAGAGAAAGGGAGGCTAACCTCCGAATTTTGGGTCTCCTGACACCGCCACACCAACAGCAAAGCCAAGCAGCAGAAAGGGGCTGGTGCTGATCAGGTCACAGCCCTGAACTGCTCTGACTGAGCCAGCAGAGTAAGAAGATAGCATGCTCTGTTTTTGTAGTGCTATGGATTGAACTGAAGATCTTCACACTGAGACATCTCCAGTTCCTTTTTTT